>NW_010183091.1:0-4961 GCF_000695765.1 Mesitornis unicolor
ACTTGGGTCTCAATAACCCCATGCAGCACTATAGGCTTCGGAATGAGTGGCTGGAAAGCTGCCAGGCAAAAAAGGACCTGAAGGTGTTGGAGGACAGCAGTATGACCATGAGCCAGCAATGTGCCCTTGCAGCCAAGAAAGCCAATGGCATCCTGGGGTGTATTAGAAGGGGTGTGGTTAGTAGGTTGAGAAGGGTTCTCCCTCCCCTCTGTTCTGTGCTGGTAAGACTGCATTTGGAATATTGTGTTCAATTCTGGGACCCTCAGTTCAAGAAGGACAGGGAATTGCTTGAAAGAGTCAGTGGAGCATCTCCCTTATGAGGAGCGGCTGAGGGAGCTGGGTCTCTTTAGCTTGGAGAAGAGGAGACTGAGGGGTGACCTCATTAATGTTTATAAATTTGTAAAGGGCGAGTGTCAGGAGGAAGGAGCCAGGCTCTTCTCTCTGACGTCCAATGACAGGACAAGGGGCAATGGGTGCAAGCTGGAACATAGGAGGTTCCATGCGAATATGAGGAAAAACTTTTTAACTGTGAGGGTGACAGAGCACTGGACCAGGCTGCCCAGAGAGGTTGTGGAGTCTCCTTCTCTGGACACATTCAAGGCCAACCTGGACGCGTTCCTGTGTGACCTAGTTTAGGTGATCCTGCTCTGGCAGGGGGGTTGGACTGGATGATCTTTCGAGGTCCCTTCCAACTCCTCAGATTCTGTGATTCTGTGAACATCCATATTTAACTATTTTAGAGGAAATTTAATTTATTTTGAAGTTTTCCTAAAAGAACTATAAAAAGGAGACTGATACATCAATCTGAAGGGCACAACCTACAGAAGAAGAATGCTGGTGGGTTCCTGGGGACCTCTTACATACTCGCTGGCCCAGACTGCTGGCTGTTTTGCCTGAGAGCTAGTGGCCTAACAGAGAATGTAGCTCACTGTAGACCACAAGGCAGTTCACTGGAACTTGGTAATGCCTGATTGATCTCCAGTCATCTGGTATTTTATTTCACAGTGACACTCATTGCACACCTCAATTCTTGTTAGGTCAGCAAATATTTAATGTGACAAAGCAGTTTCAATATGAAATTAAGTACAGAGAAAGCAGTGATACAATTTTTCATTACTTACCCAAAATGATGCAGGAATTAACTAAAACAATTATTTTTCCCTTTTATTTTATCTGAGCTAGACCAAGCACATTGCCAGTGTTTCTGCTGGCAAAAAGTTCTTACCTGCATATACTCACAGCATGGATTACGAAATACAAAAATGCCTTATTTATTATTGACTAGATCCCCTACAGGTGATAGAAGAGTTCTTGAAAATACTGAATTTAAAAACCTTTAAGATTTATATCTTTCCAATAAAATACCATATTTTTCTTAAACCTTTTCAATAAAGAAACAATATTAGAAAGTGACAACCATTCTTCCCCTAACAGAGGTAATATGGCTCAAGCAGAATACATTTACAATTATTTTAGTTGTCTGTTATTCTTTTTTGCTGGTGTAACAAGACAGATTTTTGAGTTAGATATTTGAGTTAGATATTGTATGGAACAACTCCTAAAAAAAAATAGATAGAGGTTTTGTTAGTTTTATTGAACTTACCACAGGGAACAATAAGATGAGAACTCTGAAGCAGACACAGAAGACTGCTTATTTTATTTGGTATAACCATATCGTGGATACGGGTTTATTAACTTTTCGGAGAAATGTTGACAAATATTATACCTTAATACGGAAACATAATAAATTATATAGAAGAGGGTTTCCTGAATATTTGTAGTGAGTGAGATGATGGCACATAGACTTTTGGGTTAACTGCACAGCAAAATATATGGCCAACAAGAAAAAAAAATTAAAACCTTAACGTTTATGTAATGTAAAACTGTAAACAAATTGTAAGAGTTAATATTTTTACTTTCAGGACAAAGGTACAGAAATACAACCATGGCAAGCATGGCAGAGAATTAAAACAGAGAAACAAACAGGCTAGCTTTGAACAAATGATTATGTCTCTCATACTTAAAATAAAGCAGACTTAGGGATAAGTTTACGATCTATACCAAGTGACAGTTATGCAGGATGAGATAGTATTCAAACGTAAAGCTAAAGCTTCAGAGAAAGTCCTTTCTCTTCAAGAGTGAATCCTTATGGCTAATTTCTGCTGTGGAAAAATCAGTGTGCTGCCTTCCTATCCCACATTCTTAAAGAATTGCTAAGTGATCATGTTAGCAACAGGAGCCACTGCCCTTCTCTTCCTTTAGTGCCATTATGTGTATAGGTGATCATGATTGGCAGGGTAAAAGAATTTAAGTGGAACAAAAATGCAGTGTTTTTAATATGGATGAAAACTCCACCTTTCCAATTCGGTTCTGGTTCATTTCCCCATTTCTCTCTGGGACAAATTGGCACTTGATCTCTCTTCAGTCAGCCCTGAGGAGCTGGGTGTGTCCCTATCTTTGTTCTTTTCTTCCCCTTGAACAGCAACTCACATCAACACACTGGAAGCTTGCAGAGTTCAACCACACAAAGTTTGGTCATTGCTGTCTTGGATGGAAGCATTTCCTACAGTGAATTTCTGCATTGCAGACAACATCAGTTTTTTGAAACCATGAGGAGGCTAACATTAGCTATATCACGAGAATTTAAATTATTTCTAATATAAAAAATGTTTTAATCATAGAATTATTCTGGTTGGAAAAAACCTTAAAGATCAGCAAGTCCAACTGTTAACTAACTCTACCATGCCCATTTCTAAACCACATCTCTGAGCACCACATCTAGACTGCTTTTAAATACATCCAAGGATGGTGATACAACCACTTCCCTGGGCAGCCTGTGCCAATCTTTGAGAACCCTTTCAGCGAAAAAGTGTTTCCTAGTGTCTAACCTAAACCTCTCCTCGCATAACTTGACACCATTTCCTCTTGACTTATTGGTTGTAACTTGTGAGAAGAGACCCACACCCACCTCTCTACAACCTCCTTTCAGGCAGTTGTAGAGAGCAACAAGATCTCCCTTCAGCCTCCTTTTCTTCAGACTAAACAACCCAAGTCCCTCAGCCTCTCCTCATAAGACTTATTCTTAAGACCCTTCATCAGATTTGTTGCCCTTTTTTGGACCCTTTCCAGCACCTCAATGTCTTTCTCACACTGTGGAGAAATGTAAATGCATGATCAAAAAAACACGGTTATTTTGCTTGGTTTGAATAGGTCATGAATGTTCTGTATGATCATTTATAAAAGACTTGTTGCTGCAAGTTCACAAAGTAAACAGGTTTAGTAAGAGTGGACTCTGAATTCTTGCTTTAGTTGTCATGCTCTATGCTTTCACTTTTTTGTGTGGATGGTACTGTACTTATATTGGCTACCTAGGTTGAATTTACCTTTAAACTTATTGAATTGATTAAAATGTTTATTCATACAAAAAAAATTACAGCTGGTGTTTCTTATGATAACTATGATGTAAGAAAATACCATTACATTCTTTGAGCTGATAGATTTTGATGTTTTATGCTACTGCCTAAAGCACAATCACAGCAAAGAAATGAAAAATTGTAAAGGCTACTGAACACTGGAGATGTGAAATCAGTACTAGGTTATTTAGCACAGGCTTTTAGAATGATATGTAGGAGAAATGCACTGCTCAAGGACTATCCAGCTCACACTCATAACTGCAATATTTGTTGGGCTACTCTGTAATACAACAGTCTGAAATATAAAAAGCAAAAAAGAAAGTAAAGCCCCCCAAAATCCCTCTGCTATCTTAAAGTCTGTTTTTCTTTTCTAATTGCCTTTTGCTTGTGTCTCTTTGATATATTTTATTGATATAAAATGCTGATTCCATAAATTTTCACAATTATGCATTTCCATCTCTGTTTCTTAAAAACAAAAATAATTACACAGAGTTCAATGTTTAAAGCACCCTCCATTCTGATCAGCTTCACTTGTTGATAAAGGCATTCAAACACTGAGAACTGGAAATAAGTTGAGATTTCTACCAAATAGAATCAAGTTACATTTTGACACATTGCTTTAATTTGTTTAACTTTAGAAGAAATGCGTAGATGCTTATTTGAATATTACTGTGCCCTCTGGACATTAAGCACATGGACAAGTTTGAATTAGTTTGAAGGATCTGCCTTACTTTACCTGAAGTGTGGCATTATTTCCTCTTAAAATAATTACTCCAGAACAAATATTACCAGAGCTGCACTAGAATGTGAGGAAGATTTCCCACTCTTCTATGAGCTAAGGCTTGGCAAATGTCAGTGGCAGGACCATGGATACACTGCAGAGAAATGATATATTCTTGTACCTTGTGTTATTTAACAAAACAGTGATCTGCTCTGAAGATGCTCCTCTCAAGGACATTCCAGGAGGGAGCGGGTCCATTGCAATGAAATTCCAACGGCAACACAGGCAAAAATGTTAACTGTAAATCAAGGAGGCTGTTCAGCTTGCCAGAAGGCTCAGACTAGTCTGAAATTTCATGTCATCTTGCCAGGTTTATAATGATATGACTGGGTACAGAGTCTGACCTGCCATCTTTGATCCAATAAAATATTCAGGCACATTATTGTCGTAGTTTAGGCCCAGTGCATAACTGAGCACTACGATGCCCCAAAAAAAAAGAGCTAGTTAAAATAAGGACTGGGAGGGCTTCTCACCACTTAAACAGGTCACAGGCAAAAGACAGACTCATCATAAGGAATAAAAAATCAAAACAATTTTAATTTGTTACCAACATTAGAGTAGAACAATGGGAGATACAACCAGATCTTAAAATCAAAACACCTTCACTCCACCCCTCCCTTCTTCTCAGGCTCAGCTTTTGTTCCCGGTTCCTTCACCTTCCCCCTTCCCCTTTGCCTTGAGGCGCAGGGGGATGGGAGTGGGGGTTTGCAGTCGGACTTCCTGCCATGTGGTTCTCAGGAGTAGGGAAAAAAAACCCCTCAGCCCAG
>NW_010183092.1:0-7516 GCF_000695765.1 Mesitornis unicolor
CTCCCGCCCCTCAGCACCGCCCCGCCGGCCCACCCTCTCGAATGCTCCGAAACCAAGGAGCAAACCCCCCGGGGTGAAGCGTGTCATGTCCCCGGACGGTTTGCGCCGTTTCGCCTGTCTGAAATCCCCGTATCGAATCCGTGAGGACACCAGAGAAACCCAGAGCTCGGCGACTGGACCGTCCCATACATCCAAGGGATAACAAAGTCCTTCGCGTTTAATTTATCATTTAGTTTCGCCTCTGTACACCTGGCGAGCCCCAGCGTCTCACCGACACGGGGCTGCACGGAGGATTTCCTCAGGCAAAAAAACGAGCAGTAGCGGGGCAATGGCAGCGTGCGTGCGCGCTGGCACGCGAGCAGGAGCTGCGACACGCAGGTTGGTTTGCCCGCGACACGCAGTCAGGCGGCACGCCGTGTCCTCGCTGCAGCCAACGATGGCACGCTCGACTCCCAAACCGTACTCAAGAACAGCAATTAATAACTATGCAGCAAACCAGAACAAAGTCACCGTGACTCATTTTCTGTACCCACACAGCGTGAGCTCAGCCCCCTCCTCACAAGGGGCTAGCAGGGTTGTGCCTCTGCTGAGAGAAGCACAGCAAACATAATGAATTACAGTAAATTACTGTATATTTACACGGTGTATTTTATAGGTGGAATTCGCTAAGAGCATAGCTAAGGTTCTTTCATCCCAAAGCCATTAGCATGCTGTCATCTTGTGGCAGCATGCTGTGCGTGTGCGCGAGCACGGGCTGAGATGCTGCCCTGGTGAATCACACGCTTGTGTGACGTGACACGTACCATCCGTTCACACAGATTCGACATCACCAGAAACAAGGGCATGTGCATCCCTAACTTGGCCAGATAAAATAACTTATAAAGGGGTAAATAACTTCAGAAACTAGTACTTATGTTGATGGAACACCTATTTGTGTTACTGTATTCTTTTTAAATAAGGAATGAGAAACTGGCTTTATGCTCAGTGATTTTATGAAATTAACTATAGAGAAAATACAGGCATCTAAAAAGAAACTCAGTTTAAGACGGCATAAGCTTTACATTTTGTAGTTTGCTGCACAACTGCGTTTATAAGGCAGGGAGAACATGCCATTTCTACAAATTACAAAAATTGAGCTTCATGCAGTAGGGGCTGACTTCTTACAGAATGACACAATAGAGGCTGAGTGAAGAAGGCATCCATATCCACAGCAGCTGAAAACAAATTATCATCTGTAATTTAATTGAACACTTGAGTGTCAAACATCAGACAGGCATGGCCTTGCACCCTGTCTGGACTTGCCAAAACAAGTGCTGTACCAAGCACGGTGACTGGCAACATGTCACACCCTCATTTAGTGAGCGAACTGCAGACACGTTTATCTGCTATGACTAGAACAGAAATCATCTGTTTGGAATAGCTTATTTCACACATGAGATATAAATAAGCACCACATATGGCTGAACTACACACTAAGGTACGCGCAACTCCCACGGCAATGGGACTGTTCGGATGTAACTGAGAAAGGAGGAGGCCTGGAATAACCATCTCGCTCAAAACAAATGTATAATTAAAAGAAATACATCACGGCACAGCAGCAGATCAAACGCCCACTTCTGAGGCTACCCCCCACAAATATATAAAGAAACTATGACCACCATGAAAGTCTGATCTCATTTTTAAATACACGTTTAAGATGTAAGCAAGAGAAAGCAAGCTTTAATTATTTCTTTCAGATGGTGAACTGCACCAGAGTGAATGCAGTAGTTTACATTTCTGACTTGCAAATACTGGAATAATCAGTATGCACACTTATTTGCTGATGAAAGAAGGGAAATGTCTTCAACTTAAATGTTCATGCTAAAAGGAAAAGTTCTCAGGCTCCAACACATTTTTTCTTATTTCTCTCTTATTTTAGCTTTGTGTATTTCTGCCAGACAGGCTCAGAAATCGAAGTGCACCTTTCCCAGCATTGTACTTCACATATTCTCAGGATGCTTTTGCCTTGCAGACTGCCTCTTCACAACCTTTGTTAAGCTGCGCTAATGAAGCACTCCTGTTAGAGCGCACATTGTGGAAGAAGTGGTGAGAAACTACTGCCAACTGACTTTTCAGGGTTCCTGAAGGGAAGTTAAAGAAGAGGCTCATGGTGATGCCAGACGTGCCTGTATACAGTTACACATGGGGAAAAGCTATGGTTCTTGTCACATAAAGGTAAAACTGAGCTATGTTAAAAGGTCTTCTGCCATCACATCAGATGCAGGGAAGCCTTCTCATGAAAGATTAGGAATCCTTGCAGATGTAGTTTGGGAGATGTTGTGGGCTGACATTTTTGGGAGCAAAACCAATGCAGTATGAGAATTACAAACCACTGGTGTCATTCCAAGATCCTGCCACTCAACACAGACGTTGCCTGACAAACTCCTGCTAACAAAGTTCTACTGATTGGAAGATCCCTTATTTTGAGATGTAACACTGTCCTCAGGTAGCTCTCACCAATTTCAAGGCATCAAAAAATTCCTCTTATGAGGAATCTCAGGGCTACTGTTTCCAGTGTGCTTATACTCTGCATGGCTAAAATAATCTACCTTTACAGAGCAAATCAAGAAGAGAATGACGTTGACTTCAGTAGGAAGAGAGTTTCCTCCAAGAACTTCTCTATCATTTCTCCAACTTAATCCATCACTACATAGCATTTTACATTGTTCTAATGTAGCACTCGATTTTCCAATACATGTGTGTAAAGAAATCACTACATTTTATTGCTACATAAAATACTGAAGTCTACATTCCAGCCTTTTTTTGGCAATATTATCATTATTATGTAATATAATACTATTAATATTTTAGTAGTCTTAATTATCTGTTATCACAATTAAGCAAAAATACAAAATGAGACACATCCAAGGTTAAGCAACAAGTCAGCGGCAACTGGAAGAGGACTCACACAACAGCGCTTGACACAGTGAACCAACCATTTCACACTTCAAAGTCAAAGGGAACAAACACATGTATACACCTCTTTCTTTGCTATGTAGCAGCAGAGATGAGTGAGTGCTGAAAATAAGAAAAAGGAATTAAAGTTGTTAAGCTACTGGATCATTATAATTATTTGCAGTAGGAAACAGACTACAAAGTTATACCACCTGTTTTAGTAAAAATACTAAACTTCTGACTGAGATTTAGCAGTGGAAAAATCTATTAATGTTTTAGAGTACTGAACAAAAGATGTACATTTATTAGAGAAATCAATATGAAACTCAGGAGCTCATTTTTACTGTAATGCTTTAAAATTAACCAAAGAGACAATTCTTTTCCATACTAGTGCTTGATGACAAACACCAATGACTTTCAAATTAGGTTTCAAGCCCCTACCCCTGTTCTGAGATGGATACAAGCCAGCAAGTCAGGTCAGGTGAGTACCAGGGAAACAGAAATGTCAATGATACAGACATTGTTTTAGAGTTAACACATGAGAAAAGAGGATCTCTGATTGGTTCACCCTGTTATCAAGATGTGCTAACTCTTCCATACCTATGGACTTTTGCAATAGACCATTTTTCATCATATACATGAACAGACTCAACCTATTACATACAGATTTCTTAGTTTCTCCTTTACAAGTTGCATAAAAGAGTAATTTTTATTTTCTGTGCAAATTTCTATTCTTCTTAAGACTGGTAATTTTAATTGTTTTTTTTTTATAGTATGTTTATATGAAGGTGAAATGATGCAAGTCAGTTTTCATAATGAAGACTGAGGAGGAGCAAAGGTTTACTCAACAGCAGTTTTCGGGTAGCCTTTTCTGGAGTGACACCTAGTGGGCTCCATCTCGCTTTGGTCTTTCCTGAAGATTGGGAAAGCCCAAGTTTCAAGGTCCAAACATGCTGGGATCAAATTTTCTATTAAAGTCTCCTTCCACTGGCAATGCTCAAATTGAGCAAAGTTTGGCCAGGCTGGTACATAAAACTTCAAGTCAGAAGGAAAACCTCCAGGTGTGGGAAATGTTTCAATGCCATAGCCTAGGAAAGAAGCTGGGACCCTACTTTGCCGGGGGACACCGAAAAAGAAGAAATCATGTATTACAGATATGAATGTCACCACACTTGTAGCTATTTTGCTGACTATCAGATAATCTTATCTCTAAGTAATCTATGATTCATGTATTTGTACAGGGAACGCATGATTCAAAAACGGGCTCTTTTCCTGGAAAAGCTGTTGAGTTAATAATTTCTGCAGAGATATCTTAATATCCAAGGGCTGCAGTCTTACAGGAATGGACCTGGAACTTTGGCCTACACATGCAGCACAACATTTGAATACTTTTAATATATTAGTACGGTATCATTGGTAATGCTACAGCTTAAGTTGTGTAACAGTTCTCATCTATCTTATGAAACAAGAAATTTTATCACAAAATAGGAACTGAAAAAAATTGCATTGGTCATACTTAAGTCAGCAGCCTCTCAAGAAGGCATATTTCTAGATGGAATTTCTGCAGCTGTATTATACACCATTATACCAGTTTAAAAAGAAAACTAATGATTCTTCAAAACTTAAAAAAAGTCCCCAAACCTTCTTCTTAAAATGTACGTAGTGAGCATTTGCGGGGCATCAGGCATAAATTAGGAACAGGTAACAGGTTTCAGTACATTAAAAAAAAAAAAAACACCCAACATTTAAATGTAATTTTATGATGGGAATCTGAAGGCAGCCTTTCCTCAGTGTGAACGGCACCGCTGGAAACAGTGCCTCTTGGTCAAAATTAAACTTCCTGACTTCTTTTCACATATCTATTACAGACTGGCAAGATGCTCTGGGACATTAGGCTGATTAAAGCACCCATCCATTTTGAAGCTGACGTAGATACAGGAGTTAATACATAAAGTGACAGAAAATGTGCCCACAATGGTTTGGTTTAATGTGATTTTGTTGAGCTGCTGCACCCTCTCGTGGAAGTCTCTGGATTTAGTTAAGGCCAAGGCAACACTTCCCGTGCATCCTTAACTAACACGAGCAGCACAAACTGATTCATGTAATACGACACAATTGGGAGATTCTAAGGTTAATTCTAAACCACTGTTGACTCTGGAGCACAAGGACCCTGCACTAGGTAAGCAGTGACGTGCAGAGGGCAGCGCTTTGTTCCTTCTCCTTTAGGCTGACTCCTATTTGAACAGAATGGGAATGTTCCCATATAATGCAGTGTTGGCCAACTACAATTTAAACAGTTCTCAAATTTACACCTAGCTTACTATCTACATGCAAATAATGTCCATTCTTCAACCAAAAACTCCAGAAAATTAAAGAGACACCTGGAAGGTAACAGTATTGTAGTATTTTACATCTGAAAAGACACCTGAGCTGCTCACTACATCAAGTCTTCATTAGAGCTTTTATTACCCAGTAAAACAAGATTCTACAAAGACCTGCAGTACCCTTGAAAAGTTGAAGGTGTGAATGAAGATCTTGGCAGACATCACTTGAGAAGGTCAAGTCTTACAATATAAAAGTGAGAGGTGTTATAAATTTGACTGCCCGTTCTCCCAAGCTCAGCATGATTCAAACAGCAAGGAGGAAAACAGCAGCATTCAAAACAAAAGTAAAATAAATGATCAGAAGAAATTAACACTAAATTGAAGATTTTTCTTCTAAGATGCAGGAGATGAAGAACAAAAATGTGAAGCTCAGGAAACATTGTCAATGATCAAACCCTCAAACTAAACTGTGCCTCCTGAAAATGGCAATAATAATGGGAATTATTTGCAAACACCACCTGCATCCCGTGGGCAAGGCACAGTTCAGATCAGCTGTAGCAACACCATGAAGTTCTAACCCTGAGGAACGACACAAAACTATCTGGAAGAAAATGGGGAGAATCCTTCATTTTGCCTAATACATATTTAAGCAACCAACTACAAGAGATGCAGACACTGCTTTAGAAATCTTCCTTCAGAGCTGTGTTGCACACGGTTTGTCTCAGTGCTGGCTCCCAAAGCCTCCCCACTGTGGATATTGGAAGCAGTTGGGTGGATTCAGGCTGCAGAACACAGAAATAAAACCACAGTGTTAGATAATACCACGCAGAAAACAGCCAAATGACTGCTGTATCCAGCAGATGTTCTTTGTCTGAAATAGCCTTAAGTGACTACAAGTAGGAGTGATGCTCCGCTCTACGTTTGAGAATAAGAATATGCATTTGAAAGATTATTTCTTTATGGAAGAGTTACTGTGTGGGAACAGACTATAAATGTTATATTTCTAGAATCCAACAATCTGTGTGTTGCTGAATTCAGCATTCCAGAAGGGTATAGGATACTGCCTTGCTATATTAGTTCTGTTCATTAATAGTTTTCCTTCTACATTTCCTAAGGTTTTTTTTAAATTAGAAAAAAAACCTAACTTGGAAGAATTTCCTCTAACATACAGGTCCAGGTTGAGTCTAGCCATGAAAACAGACTACAAAGTTATACCACCTTTGTTATAGTAAAAATACTAAACTAGCCAGCACTGTTGCACGCAGCCCAACTCTTCCAGAATCCTCAGTATTTATCAGATTTCCTCTTATCTCCATATTTCTTATTAACTATACTCGAGTTCAACGACCACCTGAAGTTCTGAGGCTGGATATGATTCCCATGTACTTCATCCTGTACTATAGCGAAGCAGGTATTACTACAATGAGTTCAAACGTTTGCTACGTGCAAGGCTACTCTGTGTTACACATGACTACAAAAAACTATTTTAAAAATAAAATAGTCAGAAATAGCCCCTTTATTCACTCATCCAAACATTCTTCACATGATACTTCAGTTTCTAGTTCACCCTTCTTAAGATACCAACATTTTAAGAGCCATCAGCACCTGGATGGCCAACTCTTCTGACTACACATTATAGCCTAAACTTTTCCTGTAGCTGAGATGCAGACGACGTTTTCTGAACTCAAGGCTGCAGGAATGGGAAACCCCAGAGACAAGCCACAGGTGGAAAGCGACACCAATGCCCATGAGATCCTCTCACACTGCTAAAGGCTGGAGCAGCAGTGGGTGGGTGGGCACCAAGATTACACATTTCAGGCTAAGAAATCCCATTGGGCTGACTCCCTCCCACCAACATGGATTCAGATGGCTAAACCGGATCAGCATAATCCCACTGCACATCCCTAGTGTGGGGACTATGTGTGAACTGCTTATAATCTGCTGATTATCCCATATTTAAATGATGTTTTCTGATTGCCTGACATCCTTTGTGCCTAAATGTATCATCAGAGGCAGCAACCAAATGGATGGGCCCAACAGGCAGCAACAAAATGGCCCTACACCAGTGCTTCACTGCTAGGCTTACTTTCACCCTATAATTCTCTACCACATGATAAAAGGCCAGCATAAGTGGTAAGAAAGCTTATGGTACCTCCATGGGTGGCACACCCACAGGAGTCCTCCTAAGCAGGTTCCTTGGTGGCCTCCACACAACAAGTGGTTTGACTTTTACACATACATTAATAGTAAGAGAAGGA
>NW_010183093.1:0-3025 GCF_000695765.1 Mesitornis unicolor
TTAGTTCTACTTAGCTCAAACCAGGACAATGTACATACAAGCAGCAGCAGTTTTATCCCTTTAAAAATCCCAGCCTGTGCAGTGCAGTGAATGGAGAAAACTGCATTCAGCATCCACAGTGGTAAGAGCAGGTGAAAGATCACACACTAGCTCAAGAAAATCTATAAGGAAAATTTTTATTCTGTGCCATACTGGTGTAGAAGTGTTACCTGAGTGTCACTTCTTGTCCTAAAGATTGGGAAAAAAAAAAGCTTAGGAGAAAAAGCTGGATGTGTCAGCATAGCATGAACAGTTAAATAATACTGAATTATCATTCAGGAGTCCTCAGTTCAGTGTTCAGGCATTCTGAGGCCTTTAGAAAAACCATTTCAGGTCTGTATGCATTGTGTCTCTATCTGTGCAGTGAATTAAACTTGTGCTCTCAGGCAGAAACTTTTAAAATTGCATAGTAAAACATAAGACATAAATAAATCTCTCATAGGAAAGAAGGGTTACAAAGGAGCCTTACTCTAATTCTGATAGTTCTTGTTTATCTGGATGTAGAATAATTATCTTATAGAATCATAGTATGGTTTGGGTTGGAAGGGACCTTAAAGATCATCCAGTCCAAACCCCCTGCCATGGGCAGGGACACCTCCCATCAGGCCAGGTTGCTCAAAGCCCTGTCCAACCTGGCCTTGAATGCTTCCAGGGAGGGGGCATCCACAACTTCCCTGGGGAACCCGTGTCAGTGTCTCAACAACCTCATAGTAAACAATTTCTTCCTAATATCTAGTCTAAATCTACCCTCTTCCAGTTTAAAACCATTACCCCCCATTCTATCGCTATCTGCCCTTGTAAAAAGTCCCTCTCCAGTTCTCCTGTAGGACCCGTTCAGGAACTGAAAGGCTGCAATAAGGTTTCCCATGGAGCCTTCTCTTCTCCAGGCTGAACAGCCCCAACTCTCTCAGTCAGTCCTCATAGTGGAGAGGCTCCAGCCCTCTGATCAGCTTCATGGCCCTCTTCTGGACTTGCTCCCACAGCTTACTTATTGTATTTTATTATTGTCCAAGGTTATCACTACTTCAGCTTCTGGTGTTTTGTAATCTAGTTTGGCTATATCTGTCCACAAAATGAGTTTCCATGCTGCTGAAAATTTCCATGCTTTCCTCCTACTTTGAGGCCCAGAACGCCAAGGTCATTCCTCACATAATCCTCATGTATCTTTATGAAAGCCTGAAGTGTATCCCACCCAAGAGCCAAAAATATATTGCAACTGTTTCTGTTCAGTATTTATGAGTACAACTTTCAGTTCTAGCAAGCTATAGTGAAGAAACAAAATCCGACAGGTTTCTCAGAAATTCCCTTAGCAACTTGCAAAGAACAGGTGAGTTGGCTGACAGTACAGTAGGGTCTCAGAAACCATACACTTTTCGTTTACAGCTTACTCTAAAACTCCAAACTAACAAAACAGAAAAGGTATTGGAGAACCTGTCCTGAACACTTCTTAGGAACATGCTACCCTTCCACCTTCTCAGTTTTTTTCACAATTCCCTTCTTGTCAGAGGTGTGTCAGCAACATTGCACACTCAAATGCAGCCTTACTCAGTTCAGTCCTGGCCATGTGAAGTCCTGTGCCTTAACATATTGTGAAGAACAGCTGGTTTGATTTAACTTTCTTTTCTATATTATCAGCTTTCTACATTATCATGGCTGAGAGTGCAATTGCTTCTCTTCCTACTATGTATATAATATACTTTTCTGTAAAAAAACTTGGGAAGGTAGGCCATGGGATAAGCATACTCTTGCAAACAAATCCTTCAAGCTTTAGTCACTGTCTTCAAGACTAACATACATGACAAAATGGTAGCATATGATGAAAACATTCAAGCTACCTGGACTGTAACACTGGAACTCAGTGCCTTTACATCTTCCTTCAAGTCTCTGGAGAAAATGTACATTTTCTGCTGTAACAACTGCAATTAAAGGGTAGTCACTAGGTTGCATGTGTTTTCAGTAAAGATTTAGCCCTGCTACCTTTCCTTGCTCACAAAATTACCTCTTCCTGAAAACAGTATGTATCCACTCCAGTAGTGGTGTCAGAAATTAAGCATTCAGAAATTTGGAAAGTGTTATAAGAATACATATAACCCTGTGCAACTCAAATCAAACTGTTTTGCTGTATACTCTCTTACCTCTAATTATGTGAACACAGGCTTTATTTTCAGCCACATCTTACCTCCTCCCATTCAACTTCTTCCTGACTCAGCATCATTCCTCTGACCCACATCTTTCAGTACTTGCTCCCTTCTCAGCTCTCTCACTTCAGTCTTACTCTTCTTGCTCTATTAGTCCTGAGCTAACTGCTGAATATCTAATTTCTGTTCTGCCTGTCAAGTCCCAGTCCAAGACCAACAATATTCCATTTCTCCTTTATCTTCTTCCACTTACAGCCCAGCCAGCTGTTGTATTCCCCATTGTACCTCACAGACATTAAGAACAAGCATGTAAGACCAGGAAGCTGTTGATTTTCCATGTCTCTCTGCTTAAACCCAGCTTCTTTCCACATCAGTCTCCAGCACTCATTTTCTTCTGAATCCCATTCACTTTTAATCTGATAACAATTCCTCCCTCATCTTCCAATCTTCCATCTGCCTGCTTTTCTTCCACTCAGTTTCTCCCAGTCCTTAACCTGCATCTGACTTTGTTGGTGGGTTTTTTAGGTTTTTGTTTTGTTTTGTTTTGTTTTTTTTTTCCTTTTACAGCATACAGTACATGCTCATTTCCCTTACTTCCTGAAGGTCAGCATTGTGGGCTCAGTAAAAATGAAGGAAAGTAGTTTTCTGCTTTCACATCTGGCACATGACTCCACATTTGGACTCGCTCAAAGCAAACATCAGTCTGTCCTAACAGTCAGTGACCAATTTAATGGTGTATTGCCTTCTCACTGCACTTGGATGCAAGGGGATAGAGCAAAGGCTTTCTGCATGTTGAGGGAGCATGTTACATGAGGGAGCATAGTTTGTTGAAGGGTTTAGGAGTTCAG
>NW_010183093.1:3043-8960 GCF_000695765.1 Mesitornis unicolor
AGGTAAGATGCCCTTTTCACAACAGTCAAATCTACAAGCTTTGTGGATATATCATACACAGCTTACTTGGAACGAGGTGCTATAAGAGAAGCAACACTTTCTGAGAGGAAAAATTAATGCATGTATCCAAATGTAAAAAAAAATGGACTTGACAGTTTGTTGGTTGGTTTTTTTCCCCTATACCTCTTGTCTGAGTTTTCTTACACCTCGTTTGAGTTTTCACATCTCTTCTACCTTCCCTCCGTTAAACAAAAACAACATCAAAACGTTCCTTATCTTATTTTAGTAGCTGCCATGAAAATCTACTGTTTTACTAGATGTCAGGCTGCATAAATTTGCCCAAGGTTGCTGTAGGTGAATTGTGCTCAGCAGGCCAAAAGGGCATGTCAGTGCCGTGACTGACTCTCCTTGGCCAGTCCAACAGACCCATCATATTACTCTTGCAGTTTGCCTCCTCTTTTAGTGATGCCAATATTATTGCAAGTTTCGTTCCTGCTTTTGGAAATGGCCAGACATCTCGTGATCTCATTCTTTAAGTACTGTGAAACAGTTTAGAGTATGTAATAGATTTAGAAAAATAAAAACCATTCTGTGGCTTTAGGATTCCTGGTTTGATCCCATGAAGAATTAAGAATAAATGACTAAAGTTATGTCTCTGGAATATAGTGGATTACTGAGAAGTTGAGCCAACTAGTTTTCTTAAGAACTAGCCATTTTTACTAAATTTAAGTCATTGAATATTAATTTTTAAATATTTGTCCAAGATGGACAGAGGTGAAGAAAGGCTGTATTTTAAGAAAGGGTTATCACTACTGCTAGGCACAGAATTGGACTGGAGACAATATGAAACTACTCAGGGCTTTAAGAATTGCTAAAAGGAGCTCATATGCTTTGTAAACTATTGATAGCCTTTCTAATACTGTTAAGAAATTCCAAAGGAGCTAAATCACGTTAGGTTCAAGCAGAGGCGAGTTAGGTCCAGTTTACTGGGTAAGCTATATAAACCACACTGCACTTTTCACCTGAGAGACCTGAATGGGAGTATCTTTTCATATTATATTGAAATGAAATCTGTTTACTGAGAAAATGGTAGCAAAATAGTTAAATTCTGCCTGAAGCAAGAGATGAAAAAAAAAAAAACCAACCATGGGAAGCAAGATCATTAATGGAAAGAAAAGCCACAATAATAACACATACAGTAGTACCAATCTCACCAATAAACAAAGAGTAGTGTAAGATTTGCTTTATTAGGCTGATTCATAAGGAATGCATATCTTGCAAAGCCATTCACATTTCTTTCTGTTCTGCTTGGCTAGACAGAGAAAACTTAGGGGCTTTGTAAGCCAGTTGTGATGTTTTGCTACTCTCTGGCACCATGAAGACATTCAGGACTCTGAAAGTTCTGTACTGCATGAAACTGAGTAATGTGAAGGCCCATATTTTCAGTTCCAGCAAAAGCAAAGGGAACAAACTGATCATTCTTTTGTTCCAGCAGCATAGATGTTATTCCACACATTTGCCATCTTAAGAGGAGAAGATAGGATTTTTCTTAATGATATATTTATCACCAGCATTATGCTCATTTCTAGACTTAAAATTACGAAGATTCAGGTTAGCTGTCTTCCTTACAGTAGTAGAAGCTGCTCGTGTATTCAAGGGAAAAATAACTCAAAGAAAAAGAATCACAGTTATAAAGGACAAAACTACATCACCAGAGCTTACACAGCCTCAACAGGAGCTAAAGCATATTATTCCCAGCTTCCAGCAACTCAGTCTTTAGGGATGGTACTCTTCAGTTCTTTTTATATGAATGAACTGTTGAAATCCATGCAGTAGAACTCCTAGTGCAGAGAAAACATGGGAAAGTAACTTGATGTTGAGAAACCCATTAAGACTGTCTAAATACTTCTAAGACTGTTTCCCATCATGCAAAGATCCATGTAAAAACTTCTCCACTCAGTAATTCAGGTAACGTCCCCTTGCTTCTTGTTATTTCTCTCCCTGACCCAGGAAAGTGATAATTTGCAACACTACTTCCTTCTGCCACTCAGCCGTACCTCCACAGTGCCTCCGTGCAGCGTGGTTAGATGATAGCTGAAAAGTTCGAGAGCTTGTTCTGTTCCATGCTTAATTTCACTAAAAAGAATTAGTGTATTATTGGTCATCATCATGAAACTGTTTTGCAGGTCAAATTTTCAACAAAAACATCCCTGTGTCCATCCACTGTGGGAGGGCTAAGGGGTAGAGGGTGAAAGGAAGACTCAAAAAGGACAAAATGCTTTTGACAGCATGAGAATTTGTACAGCTTCTAAAGGTATGGTTACTGTTTAGTCTGTCTCCAAAAACTTCTATTGAAAAAAAATATTTTAAATTCAAGTACAAAGGCTATTTTTCCCCTTACATTAGATATGCAAGTGAATAAAGCTGTTCCATTTTTTAGGCACTATATTGCATTCTTTTTTTGTTAAATCGTCTTGGTTCTGGTATTATATAAGTTCACTTCAGGAATTAAATAGATTGATGTTGGTAAGTATGCTAAAATAGTTTCATAGATTTACAGGTTTTCATAATCTGTATTAAATGGCGTGGCTTGCTGCTAAGACAAGCCTTAATTCCTCAGAAATGTTGAGACAATGGCAGAAGGCTTCTGTCTCCTGAACTAGGACAGCAGTACTTTTGTTGAGAGCATATTACTAGATCTTCCACCAGTTCTGAGTTTTCCAAATAAAGAGAGTTGCCCAGGGACATGATAGCAACCCCAACCCAGACCTGGCAGAAATCTTCTGGGCTCTCCTAGCAAGATACCACACTCATTAATCAAAGTACAAAGCTTCTCATCCTCCTTAGGCAGAGAGTGGAAAAGGTTGGGAGGTCAGGATGTGTGTGCAAAGGTCATGGTTGCTGTCCTGCTTTATCTTGCTGTTGAAAGATTCACTTTTCACATTTTATTAAAGATAGTCCTTGTGCAACCTCTCCCCTTTTCTTCTTTGCACACCACTTGATGTCTGATAGTCTTTGCTTATTAGATACAGGGGAGAGATGTTTATTCACCACAGTAGCAGCTATGCAGACAGGCTCAAGACCTGTCAGAAGCACCGTAAGGTCTGTGTTTAGCCTTGCACTGATAGAAAATATAGTGCCACAAGATAAATGTAAATGAAGCCATGCTGAAGGCTGATCCTGTTTATTATGGGAAGTGAACAATGTTATCAAAGCTGTCAAGTGTAGAAGAGTCATTTAGTACAGACAACTTCAGTATCTTTGAAAGGAATAAAACGAAGAGAACATATTAAATTATTGCCAGGAATGGCTCCTCACCCTCACCCTCCCCCAAGACAATTATTTTGAGTGCTGTAAGGAAAGGAAATAGCTCATTATTTTAAGTGGCTTGAATTGCTTTCCATCCCTTCCAGTTCTGCTGGGAAAATATTTAACATGGAACAAGCACAGTGGAATCAATAGTCTTCCTATTGTCAGCTTTTAACAGTAACTTCAGTAACAATTATGGGCAGGGATCAAGGGATAAAAAAAATTCCTAGCATGATTTATTTCTTGCCTAGATAGGTAAAGCACACCAAAATTAGCACATTCCCAACTTGGTTATGTGCAATATTCAGCTGAAGATTTTCAGTTTATACCCTTGTTAAGTATAAACAAACTAATGCCAGACACCAGTGTTCATTAAGGTCAACTGAAATATCCTTCTGTCAGTGATGCTCTCTGATTCCATATGAAATGGAGATCTATTCCAACTGTAGATAGCTTCAGCATAGTGGCTCTGTGTATTGGGTTTTCTGTGAAGGGCTTTTTTTGGTTGTGACTTTGGTAATAGGGGAAGGGCTCTGGAGACAGCCCTTTAAGAAGCTACTTGAAAAGCTCTCCCTTTTCCTTTGTCAGACCCACCTCTGACTAGGGCAAAGCCAATCAGTGCCCCTGCGAATTCATGTATTTAAGGAGGGTGCAGGACATACTTGCCCTCTCTCTGGCACTGGCCCTGATCAGCATGGCCCCAGGTGCGGGTGGCTCGGCTCTAGCCCTGCCCCAACTTAAGCTTAAGCCCCACTGCAGCTCCAGCCCAAAAAGAGGGAGAGCCCGGAACTCTTCAGAACCATCAGAAGAGACCTGCAGCGGAGAAAGGAATGGGGCCTGAGGAAAACAACTTTGAAGACCACCAAGGTTGGTTGAAGGAAAGAAAGGAGAGTGGGGGAGGAGGAGGATGCAGAACCCAGGTTCCTCTTTTTGCAACCTGTGGCGAGAGCCAGGTCAACTGGCCTGCAGCCTGTAGAGTTCACAGGTGGGGCAGGGCCACATGAACAGGTGGCTGCTCCTGAAGAAGCCATGACTCCAGACAGTGTGTGCTGGAGCAGTTCATGTGTGAGGGAACTGTGACCATGGGCAGACTCAGATTGGAGTTTTGTGGATTTGGGCTGAAGCAGTTTTGTTAGGCAAGTAGGAAGATTAATAGCCCATGATGGCAACAGTTACCTAGCAGAGACTATAGCCTAAATCGCCTGTCCTGGTGTTTCCTGATTCTAATTAAACTCTGCCTGCCTTGGGAGAAAAGCCAGATAGCATCTTGAGAAGTGACTAAGCTGAAAGATCAGATGATCACATTTAAGTTTGATTTCAGGCTAAGGTAAATTACAGTCAGCTGATTGTTACCAACACATATACAAATTTTGCCAAGTGGCTCTGGATGCATCTGTGAAGTCTTAAATACAGTCAGATACCTCAAGCCTACTTTCTTTGTCTTCATGAACCCTAACTATGGTTCTTGGAGGATCTCCTGGCACCCCTAGCTGATTTGGTCTATCTTGTGCTTTTCTCTGATAACCTGTATATAAGCAAGGTGATGTCTGAAAGCACCCATTCTAGATGGAAGAACACCATGCCTAGCCATAGTTGAACAATGAGTTAGCCCAAATTCTAACCCTAGAATAGATTTAAGAATTTAAATTGTCTTTCTGCTTTGAATGGAAGTTACCCTCTGTGCTTCATGGGGGAAAAAAGAGAAGGAGGTCTAGAAGCATGGTCTATGTCAATGAATAACTCAGAGCAGTAAGACTCTATGTGCTGACTCTGTGTGCTGTTTAGACATACTGAAATTCTTTTTACTTAAACAGTAATGGCATTTTCTTTATACCATGGAAAATTCATTCAAAGAAATGAACCTTTAGGGAAGTATCTCTTCACTTAAAAAGGCGTGGTGTTTTCAAGTAAGTAGACATACAAGCATTTAGCTTTCATGGCCACAAAGTGTTATTCTGAAATTCTGTTTTATTTTAAAAATACAGTCTTTGGCCTGTAAATTTTTTTGCTGAAGTAAGTACAAGTCCAGAAGGAAATGCAATACCTCATTAACTAGTTTCATGGTCCCTTTCAGACCCTTCTTCCCATGAAGGAAGCAAAGCCATAGTAAAAATGCAGTAATGACTGGGTCCTTTCCCTGGTATCTTGATCTCATTCCCCAAGCATCAAAGGATTCATGTCTACACATACCACCTATAATGTACTCACCTCTCAAGGACTATCAGCAGCATATTCCTTAAGTAGCTTCAAGCAAAAATTCAACATCCCCAACAACTGTTGGTGGATGATAAAATTTTCCCTCTTCTTTCCAGCCTGTGCCTACCTGGGACGGCAACACAAATTTATCTGAGAGCTACTGACCTCCATCCGCTTCTCCAGGGTGGAAAAGCCACGCAAGGAGAAACTGAGAAACCAGGTGCTGAACCTCAGCTGCTCGTTAAAAGCCGGAAGCAAAACGCGCAGCGGGAACGGCTGCAGGGCTCGGAAATACCGCCACCTGGCGGCGCGTCGGGGACAGGGCACCGGCAGCGACAGCGGGCTCGGAGGCTGGACCTGCCGCCCCTGCTCAGAGCCGGCCGCCGGCGGCCGGGGGGTCCCCCGCCCCGGC
>NW_010183093.1:8979-15714 GCF_000695765.1 Mesitornis unicolor
GCTGCATCTAGCTGCCAGAGAGGAGCCGTGAGCGCCCAGCCTCATTTGTCAGCAAAGCAATCAATTATCCTACTTTGGATAGAACCTTTCAAGTTAAAACTCTGGATGAAGGTATTTTTCCAGAAGGCAAAGCTTCCTCTCAAATAAGTGAAGTTCAACCATATGCAGAGAGTCTGCTTCCAGGAAGGCATGATGCCAACCATTACAAGTGCTTTGAAAACTCAGAGAACAGACATTATGCACAGAGATAACTTTCTACCTGAATGAACCAGCAGTAATTACTGTCTGCCTCTGTCCCCTGTATATGGAATTGTCCTGAACTGTCCAGCTCTCTGATACTGCCAGGAACTCTGCAGGTTTCCAACCTGCAGTCTGATGACATATCTGAAAAGCAAAGTCTCCCTTTTCCTGCAGTCTGACCCATTAGCCTCCATGCTTCTGAGCTGCATCTGAATGAGGGCTGCGAGAGGAGGCAGAACAAGAAGGGTCTTTTAAAAATAAAAGATGGTGAACACTAGACACCAACCAGTCAGGTCTAGTGATCTCCTGCAGGCTCACATGGCTCAGGCAAATGTCAGATCTGAGGCTTGTGCTCCATGGGATCTAAAATGGAATCCCTGAAGATGATACAGGACATGAACCTGAGATGTTAAAGTTTGCAACATTCATGCCAGATATCTGCTATTACTTGATTACCAAGAACAATGTTTGAACTTTGTTTTCCCTGTCTTTATCCTTCATTGCCTCTCATTTTATCTCCTCTTGTGTTCCGTAAGATGACAGACTTTATTTTTATTGCCACTTCACTAACATTTGAAGGGAGAGAGATGTGATTAATATTTATGGCTATTTGTCTCTAGATCAGAAGTAGTTTTTAGGTATTTTTTTTCAGAAACAGCACTTGCTTTCTCTTATGAAGCTGAAATGTGAAGTTCTCTCCTCTCTGATCCCAGATCTCCACTCCTAGAAAGGACAATTTAAAGTCCTCATTAAAGGTAATTATAAGAAGCCTCAGACTGATAACAGAACATGTGCAAAAGTTACTCAAAAAAGGAAACACCATCAGTGAAATACTGTTTTGACTCTTTTCTGTAGTTCATGGCCTAATTTTAGACCGTTTGCAAATGTTAATTGATTAATAATTACCATACAGTTTTTCAAGAATGACTGAACAGGTCTCTCATCTAGTGAGACTGAAATTTGTTTTGTGGACCACTACAGAGAATATCACAGGGAAAAGGCACAGCGGCAAAAACTGCATGGTGGTCTGCAGGGAGCCTCAGGGAACAGATGCACTCCAGAGCATTGGAGCTGCTCTAGGTTACTGCCAGCACCTATGTCCAAACCAAACTGAGGTAAAAATCCTGGCCAGGGGCTTCCATTGAGTGATGGTGTCCAGCTAAAAAAAATGTATCTGGCCACTTTTATACCAGCTTGATTGTTATTAGTATCCCTTATCTGAATTCTTATTCACTTGAAGAAGTGATGCTCATTTTGCACATCCTGCTGCTGCACCTGCTGATTTATCTTCCAAGACAGCCATAAGAAAAAATTTAGCAGTGCTAAAAGGAAAATTCAGATAATAAATTGCTAATATTGGATGGTAACAGTGTTTGGTAGGCCCTTGTTTACTTTTCACTTGTAGATGCAGGAATAACAGAAGCTAATATGGCAATCAATTGTCTGCCTCCTTGAAAAAAAAAATTACCTTCCCCAGTGGACAATATTTACTTGCTGTTGTGAACCAATAATTGCAGATATTGGGCAGTTAGGCATGTATTGTCTCTGTTGAGGATTTGTTTTTCAAATAAAGAGCCTGGAACAATTTAAACAGTGTCCTGAAGAAAACAAAGCTAGACTTCTCTTGGAATAGAAAGTTGAGGGACACAAATTAAAATACCTTTTTAGAAAATTGCTTTTAGAACTTGAAGTGACTCTGTAGTCAATTAGAGAGGTTTTGTCTTCTGCATTAGGAAACAGCCTGCCATGTTTGGTGAGGCACCAACTCGGGGCAAGCAGCATCCCCTGTTTGGGCAGGTGGCCTTTGCAGTGTGCTCCTCCTTGCCTCTGGTGCAGCAGATGGAAATGCTGCTGTGAGCAGGCTTGAAGCCATGGCATACATAAAAGCACAATTCCTAAGGAGATGTCAGATGGAAATTTCACCTTATTTTAAACATGAGTTTTAGCTTTATGATGATATTAAAAGTAATTGCTTAGTAGGTGTTAGCAAGGGTGACTTTTTTGCCATATAAATGAATGAATAAGTACAGGTAATCCCTGACATCCAAAATCGAATCAAAACCAGCAGCTTCACTTTTGGTTCATGTATGACATAATAATTCAATCCCTTGATACTATTTAATTTTACTTCATTCTTTGTCTTTAACTGCGCTGTACGTACTGGAAATAATTCCTATATAATGATTTGTAGAAGGTGCTACAAAGAGACAGAATTCCACTTGGAGGCCTTAGGTGCTATAATATTGTTTGGCGCTACGTTTTTTTCCGGTATATTATCTGGTAGCTTAGAGAGAAATATTGTTTTCCTTGCAAACTTCAAGCTTAATAGCCTAAGACCATTTCAGCTACAACACAGTTTTCAGCTTCTAAACATTTTCTCCCTCTCCTCTCTTCTCCCTTGAGAATTTTTCTTTGGAAAAATTTTCTTCAGCATAAGGCCTTTTATGAGTGTTTTTCTCTCGACCTGGCTGAACAGAATAAAAATAAAACTGAACACCAGTAGTAAACAGACAGGCTGTGAGGACAGCTAAAAATCATTTTAGGTAGTCATCCTGTCACTTCAACCTCAAATCAAGGATGTTGAATTCTGCAGCATTGCTTCTGTCTTCCTTTGCAGCTTCCTTTGCTTCAAGCAAAGGACCATGGTCCCTGTTGTACTGTATAGGGGCACCGACTTCAGCAAGATACCTGTTCTATTCCTTGAAGGGCTCCTTGTAGTTATAAAATCCAAATCCATGTTTGATTTATTGGCAAAGGTCTTAAAGTCAGTTTCTATGTGTGTGCAAACCTAACATTCTTGAAAATTACTGTTTAGATCCCCTCCTTTGCTCCCAGCGTTTGAAGGGTGAAAGAAGAAAAGAGATGTGCATAACTGGAATTGGCAGCGGCTTACCTTAGATACATCTGGGCATTAAGGGCAGGACTGGCAGGATGACAAAAAGCAATGCACACTATGCTTTATACTTAAAAATCTACGCAGAAATCAGTCTAAGGTTTATGCTAGTTGGAATTGTGCTATTTTAATTCCCTCCAATGAGCAGCAAGAAACAAATATTGTGACTGCCATTTCCCTTTGCCTTTCCCATAAAATGCCTGAACAAAACATTTGCTAAAGCCAGCACTTTCATTCTAACTTATAGGTTAAATGAGATTTTAAGTTAAAATTCAGTTTTGAGAGAGGAGATCCATACATTTTGCTCCAAACCTGGTTTTAATCAGGCTTTCTTGTCAAATTATTCTTTCAGTAGTAAAATGTTTAGCTAGGAGGCATTTTTTTGTACAATAAAAAATAGTAAGATGACAAACTGAACACACTCCAACAATAAATCTTGTTTTGGGAGTCATTCCAATTCTATGTCAACATAAAGCCATTGTTAACCACTGTTTCTTAGTGCTTCCACACACAGAAGAGGTGAAACTTACAGGTTTAGAAATGTTTCTCTAAGTTGCAAAAATGTTTCGCCTTTGTGTCCTAAGCAGATGTTTCTGCAAGTTATGATTTTATTACCCACCATTAAGAGGAAGCTAACTAGACAACCTAATTGCCCATGACCTTCCACTAAATTCTTCAATCTGCCTTTGAAAATCTTTTCTTTCATGTAGAAATACCTGTTTGTAATGGAAGTTTTTCCCTGGATGCTATCCTTATTGTAGGCAGCCAACTTACAGAATCTTTTAAACTTCCAGGCTATATGGTACATTTATTGAACAAACTATGCTATATCATATGGCCTACTGCCTTTGCTGTTTTCACACTTATATCACGTTGGTGTCGTAAGATCTTCTATTACAAGCTTGTTTGCAATTTTTTTTATTCCTTACTGGAAAAAATTTGCAGATGGGAACAGAAATTTGTGTTACTGGAATGTAGGGGAAAAAAAGGAGATATCGTTACTGTGCTGTCTCACTTCCTCTCACCTTTCTCCAGATCTTAAATTTCACAAGGTACTTCTGTAGGTTATCCTCATCCCTCTGTATATTCTCTTCCAATACTGTCCTAGGGGTGATGACTATCCATTTTGTGCATCAACGTCTCTCTTGAAAGAACTGAGTAAGGCTAATTCAGTCTTCATAAGTCTGCTAGTAAAGGCTACATGGCTTATCAGGTACTTCTTTCAATACTGTATCATCATCCCACCTCTAGTAAACTCTTTTCCCAGTCTGCAAATTCTATTCCAATTCCTAACTTTTCAGGTTTAAGCACATGACACTTAATCAAAGACTTCAGCATCAACATAATTCTTAAAATCTTAGAATTATCAAAGAAAGCTATTAAGCTAGCTGTTATGATCTTACTTCGATAAACCTGGGCTATATTTGATTCCATTTTCATTTTCATGGTTTGTTTCGGAGGTTGTCATACTATTGACTCTACGTTAATAAACTTGTAGTTGCACAGAACAATTTTACTTTTACTTCCCCATAAAATATTGCTGCTCTCAATTACACAATACATTGGCTGACCTCATAAAATTATTCAAACATTTTACAGATGGACTTTCAATTTCCTATGTATTTTTTAGGTTTTTGGATGGAAATTATCTGCTGTCTTGATGCAAATATATTGTTCATTTTCTGTCTTGTAAGGCAATTTCTGCCTTTCATTCCATAAGTCTTTCACTCTTTCTGTACAAGATAAGCATAGTCCATCTTACTGAAGGACTCTGACTGTCACTCACATAGAAAAGTATGTCTTGATCATGCTACTCTTAACTCTGCATTTATTGCATTTTCATTTATGTGGCCAAAGAAACTTTTCAATATTTCCTTTCCAAGGTCAAATGGAGCTTTAGCAGATTTCTTTTTATTTCTATATTTCCTGATCTTAGTTCTTTTCCTCTCTTGTATATTCCCAAAACCTCTATTAATTTACTATTGTCTGGAGAAAATCTGAATTACTGTTTCATTATTTGAATTCATTAGTTTCTATTTACTAATTTACTTTTCATAAAAGAAATACATTTCAAATGCCAAACTTACTGTTAGAGAACTAAGAAGGCAAATAAACATTAAAAAATTGTTAACATCCCCAATTACTGAGGACACCTAAGAGGCCTAAAAATAAGGTTTTTTCTTTTTTAAATTTCTTTTTCTTCTCCCCTCTGCTCCTTTCCCACCCCCCCTTTTTTTAGTGATCCAGTCACTGTGATCTAAGTCAAAATAATAACAATATGATATTTTATTAGACCAATAACCATTTGTGCAAAAAGGGTCTATCACTAGTTACATGCATGGATTTTTGTTCCCTTAGACTCATTATCAGTATTTATTTAGCAGTCTCCAGATTTTACATAAATTACACAGTTCTATTTTGTATGACAGTTTCTGTCTGATAGCACTTTTAATATCTCTGCTCATATCCAAATCTGAAGCTCATTTCAGTGTTTCCTTAATGGTGCCAGCCCTTTTCTACCTATATCGCAGTTTCTTTGGACATGGTCATCAGTTCAACAGGAACTTGGTTCTATTTTACCATAATCTGCAGATATCCTTTACAGTTGCCTTATACAAGCTTACATGAATAAAGCTTCATAAGAACAGGGAACAAAAGTCATGGGGACAAGTGACATCATATCCTTCACAATTGCCGCACCTAGGGCTTCTTAGTGCTTTTATCCAGCTTTTCACTTCATCCCTTCTCCTCATGACTTCTGCTACCTGTTCGTGCATCCATATAACAAGTGAAACATTATAGTTATCACACACTTATTTTTCTGGTGTTTATTTATAAACATATGGCTCATATGCTAGCCATTACAGTTTTCAAACCTTAAATGGTTTTTCCCCATGAGATTAACTCAGAAACAAACACCATGCAGCTTCAATGAATGGCAGGAACTTCTTCTCCACCCCCAGACATGGTTCAGAGTACTGCAAACAGACACCAAAAAAAGAAAGACTTGTGAGACTCTTATCAAGAATTGATTACACACACAGTTCTCCACTTTCGTTCCCCTTCTAATTCCTGTGCTTGCTGCTTCTTTTCTTTTTAAGGCTGTTATTAAAATCCACCTTACTTTCTTCATTTACGTGCAGCAGCTGTAACTAGCAGGCAGGTATCTTCATCCTCTGACCCATAAGACTTATGGTCTGCTCAAAATATGAATGTATGCTTTTGCTTTAGGGATTAAATGGCTTTAATGGCTAACATCCTCCTCATAAGATCTGGTTTGCCATGCGGTTTTCTTTCTATCAAACTTCTTTTCATCCACTGAAGTAAAAGCAAATCATAAAGCAAACTTTATTATCTTCAAAAGGCGTCAAATGAGTCACAGAGGTAAAAATATGCAAGCTAAGAACATTTGGTAGGTCAGTAACAGAGCTAAGAATAAAATACAGGTCTTTTGAGCCCAATCCAAAGTGCAGTTTTATGTTTTCCTTTAATACATTGAAATCACTAAAGTCGATGATTTGTTAAATTGCTACTCAGTACAAGCAAGAATGGCAGAAACAGGCATTTAAGTTGAAATAACAGAATCACAGAATCTTAGGAGT
>NW_010183094.1:0-2284 GCF_000695765.1 Mesitornis unicolor
GGCAGTTCCAGCCACTCATCCCCAAACTCATCTTTCAATTTGGGAGATGGTTCATAGCCCTGAGGAACTTTATCTCACCAACTTTGAACTCTGCTTTAGCACAGAAAAACCCCAAAATCTTGAACTCCTCTGAAGTGTTACCTCTGGCAGGACAAAACCCTGCTCTGGTTCATAAACCTGATGTAAACAGAATCACAGAATCCCAGAACGTCAGGGGTTGGAAGGGACCTCCAAAGCTCATCCAGTCCAATCCCCCTGCCGGAGCAGGAACACCCAGATGAGGTTGCACAGGAAGGCGTCCAGGCGGGTTTTGAATGTCTGCAGAGAAGGAGACTCCACAACCTCTCTGGGCAGCCTGGGCCAGGGCTCTGTCACCCTCACTGGGAAGAAGTTTCTTCTCAAATTTAAGTGGAAACACGCATTCCTTACTCTGTGGACTTTGCATGGCAACTCTTCTGTCTGTTGTTACAGCTGCCTCGCTCCTCTGAGGTACTGCTGTGACTACCGCCCCTATTTCACCATCCACGACAGTGAATTTAAGGAGTACACCACCAGGACACAAGCTCCGTAAGTAGCCGGTAGCCCCTCACCACCCACTCACCACTGTCTGTGTGAAGGAAACCTTGAGATTTGGATCATTCTGCTTTGTTTTCCCTCCTCTTTCCAGGCCAAACATCGTTGTGGGGGTCACAAACCCTTTCTTTATCAAAACTCTCCAGCACTGGCCGCACATCCTTCGGGTTGGAGAGCTCAGAATGTCAGGTAAGGTTGAAACCCAATGTCCTGTGGTGCTGGTTGACCTTGTAGTGAGCCTTCATTTTATACCTTCATCATTTTACACCTTTACATCTTCAATCCTGTGAGAGCTGAGGAACCACAGGGAAGCCCAAACTCTGACTCAGCTGAGGAACAGGATGAGCACAAACGATGGTGGAAACAAATCACTGAGAGGATACCTTGCTGTGGTTTTATTCCTGAAGCAAGGAGAGTCCTTCCTCAGTAAGAAAGAGAAAATTGCGTGGAGAAGAAGAGAGAGGGAGGTGGAGAGAGACCAAGAAAGTCTATCTACGAAGCCAAGAAAATCTCCAGGTTGAGGAGTTAGGGCTTTTCGCAAGGTCTCCTGAACATATTCCAATATTTTAGCAGGGAAATGAGCAGCTGAGAAGGCTGATGGGACAGTGGAGTTAAGGGAGGGTTTGATTTCAGGTGGATAAGTGCAGGACTGGATGGTTTTGAGTGCGAAGCGGTGTGCATATCTTTCCGCAGGAGACCTGCCCAAGCAAGTGAAGGTGAAGAAGCTGGCTAAACTAAAAACTCTAGACACAAAGCCAGGTAAGTCCTTTTTCAGACATCATTTAATGATATTTACCCTTCCACGTGGAGGATTTTGCAAGGCAAGCGTTGCCTGTGTTACTCTTTGCATCTCAGCAAATGCACGTTTTAGTGCTGCCACCTTGTCACGCTTGTTCTGCTACGCAGCAGTGGCATCCCCCCCCACTAATGCAGGAGAACGTTGTTCTGAGGGTGAAAAATCCAATATAAATTGATTCCAGAAATTATTTCAGTGTTGGGAGAACAGCTTCTCAATTTCTGGGGTTTATTTTCTATATCATACTTGATTTTTAGATGCAAAGGAGCTTCCTTACCTAAATACAGCTCCCTGTCACTTGACTGCCAGGGTTTGTGCTAGGGATTTCAGTTCTGTTATCCCTCTGCTATATAATAATATACCATAATATATAATAACATATAATAATCTATAATCTAGAGCCTCCTCTAGATACATGGGCAAAATTTGGGGTTTAACTCCTGATTTTTCCTGGTTTTGGTATGTTTTTTTGTAATCTAGGAATCTACACTTCTTACAAAACGTTTCTTCACAAAGACAAAACCCTGATAAAAAGATTACTAAAGGTAAGCGATACCTTTTGCTAAAGGTAAAGCTAAACTCTTATCTGCTGTGTTATTATGGGAAAACCGTGTAACAGCTTGGTTTAAACAGATAAAATTGTCCAGAAGGGACAGGCTTTTTACAGCCTGTAACGGTTTAGTCAAGTATGCCTGGACATGTTTATGAAGCCAGTTTGAAAATGTTTAATATAAATTATGGATTAAATGATGGTGCTAACGATAACATAGTTGTTATCAGAAAAAGAGGTGGGAAAAACAGATTTTATGTAGCGAGAGTAATATGTTTAACTAAAGAAATATAAATATATATATGTATTATAATTGTGTATATATGCAGATGATACTGAGTTGGGGGCAGTGTTGATGTGCTGAG
>NW_010183095.1:0-1095 GCF_000695765.1 Mesitornis unicolor
TATGTATCTTTAGATAAAATGGACTAAGGAAATTATGATCTATAAAATGCCTCTGGAGACTGGGTTGTCTCCTATAGACTGGGCTTCAAAGAGGGATCTTGTAACAAGAGGTCTCTCACAGACTTATCTTTATTAACTTTTGCAAGAATTGTGTGTCAATTGTATGACAATTGAAAATTACTCTTAACTTTTAGAAGATACATATCCCATGTGGGGTTTGGGCTGCATTCCTGAGGGCAGTGTGGGGAATGCAGCGTGCTCCGGCGCTGTGGGAGCATCCCGAGTGCTCACTGCCCGTGTCGATATTATATATATATAGCTCTCTCTATAGATTTACTTATGTATATAGATGTATGCTAATATATGTAAATCACAGAATCATAGAATGGTTTTGTTTGGAAGGAACCTTAAAGATCACCTCGTCCAACCCCCGTGCCGTGGGCGTTGTAGATATAAATATATAGCACCGTATAATAATAAGTAGAGACACTTTATATGTTGTATATCCCGGGTGCAGGGTTGGGTGGGTAATGATGGACTGCAGCTGGGCCAGAGGGCTCTTCCTGCTGTCATTGATGGCACGTTCGTTATTTCTGCCCACCCGTACCGTGGTGTGGTGGGGTGTTTACCAGCACCCGGAGCAAAGGCTTGGTTGTTCTCCAGCGATGGTACTGGGGCTCCTTGGGAAGCCGTTACTGGGTCCAAATCAGATCCAAACAAGACAGGCCCCGTGACCACCGTGTTAGGGGCCAGCAGTACTGGATGCAGCCGTTAACAGGAATTTTCTCTCGAGATTCCATCGCTCATCCTCCTGCTTCGTTTCACTTCCCGCTTAGGCTCCTTAAGGCTCTTAGAGATTAAAGTTAGTGGAGGTTTTCGCACACGTTTGAGCCCCGTCCCCAGAGCGGAGCCGACGGGGCATTCCCATGGCAGTAGGCAAAATGTAAAAAACCCCGCAGGTCAGGTGGCTCCGTTGTCTTGTGACGTGGGCCAATCCGCTGGGTCCCCGCTTACCTCGGGGACGCGCTGCCTGCGCCCTCAGAGCGCTCTGCGCTCTCCTCCCTTCCCTAACGTTGCGCTTGTCTCTCGTTCCCT
>NW_010183096.1:0-7513 GCF_000695765.1 Mesitornis unicolor
AACAGACCATTACGCACCACTGAGTGCTGGGAGGAGAGAGAGACTGAGCTGGAGCAGTCAGGGCTCACACTGAGGGTTATCTTTGAATAGCAGAAATGAAATGGTACCCACAGACCATTGACATCCCCATTCCCCTGTCTGATAAAGATTTTACCATTGTGTACCCCTTCTGCTCCAGGTCCAATATGCCCTAGAATGAATGCAGAGCCAAGGACTGTTCCTTATCTTGTATCTGCTTTTCCTTAATAATTTCCTTAATGCTTTTCCTTGTTGTAATGTTTTTTTCCCAGTCTAATTTAAAGACTGTGATGCAGGGCTCCAATCATTCTGCTTTGGGAAGAATTACTGGCCTGACTGCGTCTCAGAGCAAGGAGAATTCTCTGCTATACTTCCTCCCTGTGTATGTACTGGAGGCTTACTTTGCTCCTCTAGCTATCACCCTGAGACTGGTCTGTGCTTTCACCCTCTGCTTTAGCTTTTCCTTTTTATTGTTTCCCCTTTTCCAGGGCCTTCTGAAAAAAAAAAATGTTCTGCTGGAACTTGCTAATGTAGCTTCTAGTTTGGAGGTAAACTCTGTCTCTGCACAAGAAATAATATATTTTTGTCTATTTTCCAGAATATTTTTGTGACATGTTAACATTACAATGCATGTCTTTTCGATGCCAGAATCTCAAGTATAGTTTGAGCGTGAAATTGCTACATCAAAGCAAAATGAAGCTTCTTTAGTTTTAAGTAACAGACACTGTGACCCGACGACCTTTCAGCAAGATGTGATTGTTCTTCATTTGTGATAGAGAAACTGCTATAAAATTGAAGCAATAACACTGCAGGAGGGGAGATGCCATGATCTAAAGCCTAACAGCACATTTACAGCTTAATCAATAGTGTAGAAGGAAAAGACTTATTTTTCAGTGGCTTTGTACTTTGCCTTCTGTGGGTGTCTACTGGAAGATGAAACCTTTTGTGGTCACTTTTGGAGAAGCAATTCAGCTGCTTTTGAGAAAGCAAAGAGTCCTTCTGCTGCAATTCATTCCCCAGTTTTACCCACACCAGAGGCTAGTCTCACAGCATGAGGATCACAGACTTAGGGATCAGAATTACCAAACCCACATTGCTTTTAAATAGGCTTTTCACAGACTACCATTTATGGTATTCCCTACAGCTATACCTTATTACCTATAGGTATACCTTATTCCCCAGGCATTAAGGATGGGGATTTCACATAAAACAACAGAGAGAAAATGAGAATGAGTTTCTGAGTGTGTCACCTTTTTTTACAGTCCTGTGCTGTTGTGTCAACACAATAGGCCCATACAAGTGGTCCAACAGAAATGTACTATTTCAGCATACAAAAGGAGATTTTTGTGTGTGTAGAAAATCTGTTTGGCTCATTTAATAGATTTAATTATTACTTAACTCAATGTTAATCCAAGATGCATGCTTTTAAAGGAGCAAAAGCATCATTCTCCACAAAAGAACTTGGTAGAAGAATAAGTGAAATGTGTATATGGGAGAGAGGATTGGACAGAGGAGTAAAATGGAGGAAAAGTGTTATTCCAGTCTAGGCTTGAAAGGAAAGAATATTCAGACAGGATTTCTGCTTTCAAAAGGTAAAGGGACCTGATAATCTGGGGAGCCACTAGTAGGACAGGTTAGTTCCATCTGTGGTTCGGGTTGGGGTGCAGACACATACGGTTACAGGCAGAGGAATCTCCAGCAGTGCAATAATGATGTAGGCTGTCAGTGTGATCTCGTCGTTCACTCCACCCTGCAGGGAACCATGAAAGTAGATGTTGATCCCGCACAGCACCACTGGCTTCTCCCTGTCCTGCAGGGACAAATTCTTCCCAGCCTCCTTCTAAGTCCTTCAGAAGCTGCTATTTGCTGCTTCTTCCTGGTTCTGTGGTACCTCACATATTTAACTCCTTCCCAATCCCCAAGTGCTGAAATAGCTCTGTTGGTCCCAGAGTGACTTATGGACAAGTTCCAGCCTGATAAAACCCATGCGGAGCCAACCAGGCAGACATGTTACCTTCATGGCATTGTTCAGGAGTGTCCCAGCACTGCGGAAACAGCCATTCTCCTTCTGCTTTTGAGTGAGCCAGACCAGAGCATCCTGGATGTGCTTCTCGTCTATAAAGATGTGAGGCCGGGCCTGGGCAAAGGACTTGAGGACAAAGGCTGTGAGCCTGAAAGTGACAGAGGGAACTGAGACATCCTGAGCAGGCCCTGTATCTATTGTAGGTCATAGAGCCCATGTGGGCATCACTGTTCTGGTGGAAAGCAGTAGAGGTGACAGGAGTTGATCACATTAGGCTGGTTGGAAACTGATCTAGATTAGTGACTCAGTGACATAGGGACCAATGCTAAATAGGCCCTGCCATTCACAGCCCTCAGAGCTGACAGTAGGTGGGCAATGGCATTCTGAGGATCCATCAGCATCTTCTGCTAATGAGAACTAACTAGGGCATTCTGCAGGTCATCTTCACTTGATCTGAAGAAAGGCATCGGGGGAGGTAAGTAGCCACCAGTGCAGCATTGCAAACCTGAAAGGTATCCCTCTTAGCATCCTTCCCTGCTCCATTATCCCACATGATTATCTTATGTTGTGATTATCATTTCATCTCCACCTCCATTTCAACCTCTACAGTGCAGAAGAGAACACTGGGGAAAGAGAAGGCAAGAAAAGCAGAAATGAAAAGCCAGCGGTACTGAAGTCTTACCAGGTATTGCCAACTTGCCCATAACGGGGCCCAAAGGTGCTATAAGAACCATCCCAGTGTTTGTAGTTCAATTGCCTTTGGTACCCTGAATTGGAGAGTGGAAGAATATTTTAACTGTTACAGTACTTTTCAAGGAGCCATACAAAGGAAATGTAGCATACATGGGTGATAGTGTCCCCCTTCTTATGGCACAAGTGTGAGCTATGCTGCTTAGTGTTACAATGGAGTTTCAGGCAAAGCCACAGCTCAAAGTACTTCCATCCTTGTGCTCTTCCTCTCTGCTAAAACACCTGGAAACTGGGTATCTGCAGTTATTGCCACTCTCTGCCCTAGACTTGATGGAGAGAGGTAAATATATCCCAGACTTGAGAAAAATGGGAAAATGGTTCCCAGAGGAGAACTGAATACAGAGGTGTGCCCCAGATAGGATGGGGATGCAGAAAATGGGATAATTTTAATTGGAGGAAGTGCCATTTTTCTGCAAAATAACTGAGTAAAACCAGTCCCTTATCAGTCAGCAAATACTCGCCGTGTCCATACGTGCCTTTGTTACATCTGCCAACACATCCTAGCTAGTGCGTTAAAATTCTGTCTTAGTTGAAGGTGAGTGACACTTTCTAAATCTTAATCCGAAGGAGGGTCAGAGATCTACCTAAGCAGCTGCCACGATTGATGGTTTCAGCCTGATTTGTGTATTTCATATATCCCTTTTCTTAGGAAGAGAACTCTGAGTTATTGCCTGTCCTGGACTTTACCTATGTTCCTCTTCGGATGCTGTCCTCTCTCTCCTGCACCTCCACCTGAGTGCAGGATTCTCTCTCTTATAGCTCTTGTATTATAAACAACTACCACATATTTCCTTCCAGAGAATGCACCAGGACAACCTCTCCCAGATCAGACATGCCAGTGGCCAATAGTGTCCTTATCCAGTTGCCAAGGGAAGGAATGAATAGAGAAGCAAAAGCCATGTCCCAGCTCACCGCTCACTAAGTATCCGATGGCCTTGGACTTGACCTCCTCACTCAGCTGCCCTGTCTTGTTCAGATAGTCCAGGACATAGATGTTGGGTGCAAACAGGACCATGTTCTGCTCCCCGCAGCCGAAGGGCATCTGGAGGAGCTGGTGCAGGTTCTGCATGGCAGTGCCCATGATGTCACCTGGGGAATGGCACAATTTCCAGTGTAAATTAGCACAGTTCAGGGCTTGCCAGTAGACTGAGAACAGCCTGAAGTAACATGGCAGTGTTTCAAAATAGCATGTGACATTTTAAGAATGTTTCACTTACCTAGCACTGAGAAATGTGCTCTGGCTGAGCCATCCACCACAGTCTCTGGGAGAACTAGGGAGACTGATGTTGACTTTTCTGGGATAAAAAACCAAATCGATTTGGTTACAATTCCAGATACATCTACATGCATGAGTAGCAGCTAAGGGGGTGAAACACCATCCCCTGCACAGAGGTTTCCTGCCTTCAACAAATCCATTTATGTGTAATTTTGTTGTGGAAGCTTCCCATCCTGCAAATTCTGTGTTGGGCCTGCAATGCCCTCACACACAGACAGTCACAGACTTCTACATGGCACTGTCAGCTGGCCCTGACTGACAAATACACTTACCAGCCTTTTTTTTCTATCCTCTTCTGCTTTGGTGGGCATATGTGGCTTACTGCAGAGTCCAGTTTGTGTTTTTATACCCATTGAATGAAAATGGTAGAGATAACCCTGTTAAATCCCAGATATTCTTGCCTTACAGGGACCTGGGGAGCCTCAGTTCCTAACAGATATGCTTATCCCTCAGTAATTGCAGGGACTACTACAACCTCAGCTCTTCTCCTTTAGGAAGAATTAGTTTCGCTACCAGCTGGACATACATCTAGTTTGTTCAGTTTTATCAGATCCCTAAATCTTGCTTCTCAGAGCGGAGCATTTGTAAATCTTGCCTTCTCCTTTTGTTTTCGTGTTTACCTCAGCAAAGAAATCCCCAGAAAGGAAGAGGCTCTTACCAGATGCACAGAGCACAGAGTTGTAGGTAGTTTCCACCTCAGTCCCTTCCGGCTACGGGAAAAAGGCAAGAAAAAAAAAGCAAAAAATGAGAAACAACAACAACAAAGAAAAGGAAGAAATATCAAGAAAGAAACTAAAAGGGACTCTAAGAAAATTAAATACTCATAAATTCTCCCATTCTCTTCATTATAATGAAAAGTCTTTAGAAATTCCTAACAAAGTTTTTCTTCCGTTTTCTAAACTGAGGCAAATTGAAGATTATAACATACGAGCTAATTACAAACATGGAATTTAATACATGTTTGTTCCTTCCTTATTACTCAGAAAGAGTTTGCAGCTTCACAGCTTATAATGCAAATGATGATGCAAGATGACGCTACCAACAGTGCTAATATTTTGTCAGAGTTTATTTCAGTGAGATCCCCACATCCAGTTTTTAACCTCCAAATAGGGGAGGTCACATTGCTTCATTACTGGTTCCCAACTTTTGCCAGCTGAAAATTTTTCCCAGCATGCAAAAGTTGGTATTACCGTTACTTTCTCACACAGTTAAAATACACTGTCACTCATTCTTCAGTATGAAAAGAAGCAGAAAGATTAAAAGTGTGGGAAAACAAAGAAAAAAGAAAAAGCATTTTTGATAAACTATGACACAGCTAAATGCTTCTATTTGAAAAGGCACCTTGTTTGTTTCAGTGTGTCATTCTGAAATGCAACTAAATGAGAAATCCATTGTTTTGTTATATTTTGAACTTTTCAACAGGAAACAAAAACATACAAACTGTAACTATTTGAAAGGTTTTCCTTTCCAGCTGAGAAATTCCTGGGTGAAAAAACATCCTGTTTCCCAACCAGCCCTCAGCAAGGCTTGATTTCCCAAGGGGCAGGAGGAGCCCCAGGGCCTCTGGCACCCTCCCGGCTCTCTCCCCGGGATGCACTGCCTGCTGCAGGCGATGTTGACATCCATGTGCCTGGGACAATGCAGCTCCTCCCCAAGCAACTTACACTGTGTCCACCCCTGCTAATTAATTGTTCAGCCTTGGATGCTAATCTCTGATTCTATCCTGTCAGGGCTTGCTGTAGACAAATTACCTCATTACAAAAACAGGATAAGACCAGTAATCTCTCAGACACCCTGACAGATGTAATTTTAATGTGCATTCAGTTAGTTTCACTCCTTCGCCATCTGGGAGAAATGACTTTACAGTTATGATCTTCCAGTGTCTTCAAAGAACAAAATAAACACTCTTTTTCCCGAATGAATGTATGAAATTGGAAAGTTTTCCTGAAATGTTAAACAGTTCTTCATGCCCTGGCACATGAAATGCCCTGTGTAATCAAATTAATTTGTAAATAAGCAAAAGAATAATTAAAAAAAGCCTAACAGGATTGTTGTTCCATCGTTACAGTCAGGTTAGCAAAACATTTTCTGAAGTTATATATTGCATGAATTCTAGTTCTACCCTACTGAAAATTGGAATGTTTGCAATGAAAGGAGGAGTTGCGATGTTATATATTACTCCTGACTTAATTTTGTAAAATACAATTATTCTTTCCTGTCATGCATGGGATTGACAATATTATGATACGTGATATAGATTTCACTATGCAAAAAGCTCTGTGTTTGCTATTAATATCACAGGGAGTCTTATACTGTAGATTAATTTTATGACTGCCTATTTATCATGGGAAAAGCTGTGGTTTTATAATTGCGAAACACTGCTTAAGAAAAAAATGTAAAAAAGAATGCAAAACTAAAAAAAATTAGTTCATGCTCTTTTGAACATTTTTAAAAGTATAATATAAACAATTCAAAACAGTGATGGTAGTTATGTTTGAAAATATTTGTAGACTGTGGTGACTGTTTCATATTGCAAAGTACTGCCCATGTACTGGAGGAGGTGCATAAGGTTTCTGGCAAGTCTTTCATTTACAGTCTATCCCTGTGATTCATTACAGATAAAACCAAGGAGTTTTCACTTATCTCCCTGATGATGTGTGTGGGACAAACTGTCATTATTGCCTGCCTTATTATTTCTGTCCCGCTATGTGATGTAATACACTGCTTTTACTTTTTTACTGCTTTTACTGCTTTTTTTTTTTTACTTTTTTATGTGATGGCAACATTATGAGTTATGAGGTCTATTGGTTGGTGTGAGATTTATCAATGCTTCTTTCATAGAAGCATGCAGAATAAGAGTCACACAAGCCATTATTTCTGCTATCATAGCTAAAACAGAAAAACTTTTGTCATACAGCAACTGTTGCTGTGGAGCGTGACGTTATTATTACTTTTCTGCGCCACCAATCCCAGCAGCCCACAAACCTCCACCAGCAGCTGTCTGATGACCGTGTCCTTCCGCCCTTCCTCAGGAGTCTCCACGATGGCGTTCCCACAGGGCTGCTGGTTCTGCAGGGCCTCAGTGCTCACCGAGAACTCCACCTGCCCTGGAGGAAACAGGGGTCAGCCAGCCCTGTTGGGCAGTACCAGGAAAATGTGTGTTTGTGTTTGTGCTGGGCACTCTCTGGTGTGCTACAGATAAACTTTTCCAAGAAGAGACCTAAACTGGAGGCAGCGTTTTATCTTGATCCAGCTGCAGCCTTCCAGGCCACCTCCTTTGCCACCAGAGCCGGTGTTACTCCCTCAGCAAGAAGAGCAATGGAGGGTCAGGTCTTGTAAATCAAATGGTATTGTTCTGGGAGGCTTCAGAGAAAGCAAGTTTTGGTTAAAATATTTCAGACCTGGCCACATTAAGCTAAGACTTTCTCAGCTCCACAACAGGAATG
>NW_010183096.1:7544-13463 GCF_000695765.1 Mesitornis unicolor
GCACTTTGCATGCATTAAGGAAATTTGTGATTTCTATTCAAATGTTAGAAAAACAATGGCCTGTAACACCTAAATATTTTGTTTAGGATCTGGAAACTCAATCCCAGTGTAGTGTCTCAACCTTAGGGTTGGACTTGTTTCTTCTGGCATAGACAAGAGCCTTCCAGGTAGGTTTGGAGTCACCTAGCTCTTCACTTCAAAGATTTTATGTCATCCACAGATATCTGACCCCAGTATTTTCTCATTGTCCAGCCTCTTACCTAGAGACCTTGGTGTTACTGCCCAAGCCACAGTTTTCCTTTCATTTGTGCAGATGCAGTGGGATTCTTCCTCCTTCTCTGCTGGTGTAGCCAGGAAAACAGTAGATTCAGCCAGAGACACGCTGACCTGCCGGTTGTACAGAGAAGTGTCATGAAGGCTGGGATTGCAGAGAAGCTGGGGTTACTGGAGACAGTGCAGCACACGGAAATGGGTAATGGAGCTGGTTATACTGGAGCACTGAGACTCTGACTGATATTTCACGGTGATAAAGCAGGAAAAAACTTGAGATGTGTACAATTGTAAGAGATTGGGGAGGTAGGTGTAAAGAACTGGATGTGTACCTTTGGAAAGGAAACAGATTCTGGGAAAAATGGAGAGCATGGATCAGTTGTGTGAGGAAAGGCAAAGCAATGAATACAAATTTAGACATGAATTAAAGACCCCACTCATGACCAGTGAGGCAAAGATGTAAAACACTAGCAGTGGAAAAGCTAGCAAAAGCTAGAGAACAAGGGATAGTTGAATAAGGAACCTGAAAACGGCAAACAAAGCAGGAAAGAGAGGGAAATAAATGAGACTGCATTGGAATGACTAGATCAGCGCCCCTCCTTGTTTCAGCTTCACTCCTTTTAGAATAAAAATCTGCATATACAAAAAAAAAAGCAAAAGTGATTGAGATTTTGTTCAAATCACTTCCCAGATTCTCTCCTGCCTCTTTTGTTTGTGAAAGAATGCAGATAAGAGTAGTGATGTTACACGGCTCTGGTCAGTGTCTTAGGGACAGAGGGAATGCATTACAGGAATTCTGCATATTCCAGAAAATCTGGTGTGATACTCTGTGAGAGGTTTGTATGAGATGAGACTAAAGGTTGAACATGGGTATCTACCCTGGTGAACCTGGAGTTTCTGTGTGGGTATGCAATGATGCTGTGGTCTGTGGATAATTCAAGTTTCATATTTCTATATGGCAGTGACATAAATCTGTGATTACAAAGCTGGGGGCCTCAGTAGCAGAGCTTTGAGTTCTGTACCAAATGCAGATTTCAAAATTTTGTTGGAAAAACATAATCCTCTTTCATAAAATCCACCAAGAACTCCTACATATGTATACCTATATGAAATTCTACTCAGAGATGAGTCATCTGGCTTGGGAAACCATGTTACAAATGGTCCACTGTAGTCTTTCCTAAGCTGTCAAAGTTCTGAAAGTCTCTTACCCTAATGCAGGCAGCCAGGTAGTTGAAAACGGTGGCTTTCAGTGTGAAGGACTCACCATGCACTACGGAGTAGGGCATGGTGAGCTCTACAAAGAAGGGCTGGAAGGCTCTGAGGGACACTGTTGGAGACAGGCCAAAGCCCGTGTCTGCCGAAGTGCAGAATGCATTGGCTTTCCACTCGGTGATGGTGTCAGGGATGGTCACATCTAGATCAGCATTTCCCTCAGAGCTGGGGAGGAACAGAGAAGAGGATTTCAGTAATTTTCTGGTCATCATCTATGTCTTTGTAATCCTATTGAACAACACCTGCTCACAGCAAACTCCTGACAAGTTGGGATATGAGCAGTGGCTTTAGCATGTCATCCCAAGCCATCATCTACTTAGTCACCTTGAAAAATCCCTCTGTCTACTAGAAATATGCCTCCCACGGAAATTCTGGTACTTTCATTGAGACTTAAATACCTTCTGAGATTTTGCCCCAGTGACCACACTCTGCATTGCCACAAACACTTACTTCACAGAAACTAAGTCCCAGATCCATGTCTCAGGGAAGTACTTCCGGACGGTCTCCACAGGATTGTCAGCAGATATATGTTCCATCATTCCATAGTCTGAATCTTCGAGCAGATGCAATGCGCTGACTAGCAAATTTGTTCAAGGACAGGAAGAAAGGAAAAGGCATGTCAAACTCCATTCTAAATCAGGAGGATACTTTCCTTCCAGGCAGGGGTTATTCTTAGGTAAAAATGTTAAAACTGAAATAACAACTTTCAAACCTTGACCACTGGGAACAAATTTATCTTTCTGTTGTCTTCTTAATATTGCATTTTTCTTAATGTTGCTGCTCTTTTTACAGAGACTCTGTGGGGTTGAGCATTCTTCCCTCACTGCCAGCAAACCCAGCAGTGCCAAGAGAGCCATGTATCATGATGCCATTGAGGGTATATTTCTATTGCAATGCAGAATCAAACATGGAACTTTGTCCAGATATCACAGTTGCACAGAATTTATTAAATTTTATCAAAGAATTGATTGTGTTTATACAGGACCAGAAACAGAAGCCACATTTATCCCTCTCCTCCTCGATTTAAGAGGAGCTTTTGAGCTAAACATCTGTCTTTATCTGGTCATTAGCAAACAAACGGTTCCGGAATAGGGAGACATTTTCTCACAGTGTTGCATAGTGTTGAGCGTTATGAAAGGCTTTACATCAGCCTTAGAAGGCTTTACATCAGCCTTAGAAGACTTTACATCTTCTCAAAGGTGCCAGCTGTCTCAGGCCATGCTCTTAAGACAGATCCTTCATTTCAAAACCAAAGATCTGATCTGTTATGGCTATCACCAGACCAAAGGCTATATTTTTTTTAATTGGAGCTGGGATAATGCACCAGAAAAGTCAGTGAGTGGAAATTATATAGGTGAGAGTGTTTTATGTAGTCTTTCTAATCTGAGAACTATTCAGAAAAAAAGAAAAAAGTAGTATAATTATTCTATCTTCACAACCACTGAAGCTGCAGAGAAGTGAAGAGACCTTCCCATCCTCTTATTGTCATGTGAGCGGAAGAGCTGGGAACAGAACCAAATTTCTCAGTCCCTAGTGATAAAATATCTGCCTACAAAATTGTACCACCTCATTTGTCTTGGCCCACTTTCACCCAAATTATTCCTCTAGTTACTGCTAGAATGTGACTACATAGAAGCAGAGACTCCTTTTTTAGGTTTCCATATCTGGACTTGGATCTGATGGAAAAAAAAGCCACTACTTTGTGCTGGAAGACTGTTTTAGTGCCTACAGGTTCCCTGCTGTAGAGGCTTGCACAGGAGTCACTGAGCACACACAGTTCTAGCCAGGCATATCTGTCCAGCTGGGGATAAAGCAAGTAGAGGTGGATCAGTTTCATACTACAGGACTGAGTCCAGAAGCAAGTGATCCTGAATTCGGTCTGTATGTCTGAACAGAACCTGATCTGCCTGGTGTAATTAACATTCAAAGAAGTAGAGGGAAGGAAAGAAGCAGGGTGGTAAATTTTAGTTAGTTATGTGAGAGGTAAAATAAAGCAGGTACTAGAACCACTGTAACTCCTTTCCATCATGTGTCCTGGATAATTCTGGCAGATTTCAGGCTTATGGATCTTGCTGCTAGTGAAGACTTTTAAGCCCAATTCCTAGTAAACAAAGAAAAGAAGAACAAAAAATATGCAAACAAACTTTTGAAAAGAAACTATTTTTAGTATGTCAAGAATAGATGTACTTATGCCTAGAATCAATCAGAATGACAAAGGCTTGTATAGAAATGTCAGATAGCCTGGTTCAACAGAGGTGCTAAGGTTTTATCATGTTATATTCACCCTAAGGCTAAATGCTGGCATTATCAGATGGAAAGCTAATCCACAGGTCTACCTTGGGTATGTCTGCCAGGGTGAAAATGACACGTGTGAAAAGTATTGGATTGAGAGTACCCAAAAAGTCTTGTGCAGGACTTCCTAGATGGGTATAGGTGTGTCTGTGGGTTATAAAAGTAACTAGCACTTTATTAAATACCTATCTATACAAGACAGAGAAAGAACATGCATGACTGAGGAAGATTTTCTAACATTATGGTACCAGGGGTCACTTCTCGGGTATCTCTACTAACAATGAGGAGACACTTCAAAGTTTTAAAGGTTCAGAAAAGCATTTAGGTACCAAGGGTGGGCTACACACATGCAGGGCCTGGGTATGGTTCTTTTCTCACATAGAAAAGTTAGAAAACTCAAAGCAAAGTTCATTAAAAAAACCCTTTAGGACAGGGGAGAAGAGGAGAGAATACTGTGTTCCAACAAGAAAGAATGACTCAAACCAAAAGACTGGAGCTTACTTTCAGAATGTCGTAGGCATCACCTTCGCCATCAGGAGAAATGGGTATGTAGACAAATCCATTTAATAACATGTTGTCAAGTGACACACAAGGGTTTACATTGTCTTCTTCCAGGTAGTAGTCTTTGAAGTTATAACCCCGTATTTCCTTCAGTGGGAGAAGATCATACACCTGGGGAAATACAACCAACCAGGAAAAAATGTGTCAGGTCAGCATTTACAAGGGCACAGGCACTACCTAACACTCCACTTATAAAAGCCAGCTTTTAAAAACAGATGTAGTGAATGCAGATATAAAAATACACACCCCCCTGTCTGTAGTGGTGTTAATAGGTACATGGTTGGTTCTTGTACTTGCTATTACCAGGAATAGCCAAGACTTACAGAGCTGGGAGAGAGCTCATCTTCAGGCTTCATGAGGAGAACGCTCTTGTCCACAGCACGGAGGGCACACAGGGACCTTGGTGAGGCATGGAGTTGCAGGTGTGTGTTGGAGGCAGGAAGGCCATTCTTGGGTACGAAACTCAGTCTGACCTGCAACCCCAAAAGGAAGTTAAAGCATCCACTTTTCCAGATGGTCTTACATGCTATCATACTGAAGCATCTAGCCTTGTGAACTGAGCTCTGCTAATGTCTTTCAGCTCTTCTAATATATATTCAGCTTTGACCAGTGTAATTCATAATGATCAATGATTCTCTTTCTTATTGTGTCTTGCTCCACTTTTTTCTGGAGTTTCAGTCACTAATCCTCAGTCAACATCTGGTCAAACCATTTCATGAACCCATTGTGAGCTCTGACTCTATTCTGGAACTGGAAACTTAACTACTGTCCAAGAAACAGACATGAGTTACATAAACCTGGAGTTATACTCACTTTATTGGGGAGGCAACTTTCAACCTCAAAATCTGCTGAACTGGCGATGACTTCCCCACTGGGTGAAGTGGTATACACAAGCATCCGTGCTAGCGGAGCAATTGTCGCCTCAACAGGGAAGGTCAACTGAAATGTCCTGTAACCTAACAGAGAGAAAAAAGGCTAAACAACATACATAAAGTTCCAGTTTATGTATTTGCCTTCACCAGATAAAGAATTCAAGTTCACTAATGCTAAACCTTTTTAAATATTAAAGGCAGGAATACTGAAGCATGAGTGAAGTCTATGGCTATTGCTGAAGACACCTGCATTCAAACTGTGGCCCTGTAACAGCCGAATAAGATGAGTTTGGCGGGCAACAGCATGCCCTCGAGATTCTCCCCAGTTAACATCTGGCATAATTTCTTGATGTTCCCAACCCCTTTCTTCCTCAGCTCCAAGATCTTCTGCAGTCTACAAAAAACAGACTGGGGAAAAAACATAGAAATAAGGAACTGTTGTAATGGGTGGCAGCAGTCAAGGTTGCAGAGTGGCTGAAAGAATAAATTTACTAAGTTACGGCTAAGGAAGCATTTACCTGGAACATTAAACTATCACTCCAACCATAGCAGAAAATGCCCCTCTGTGTTGAAAGACTTCCTATATGGGCCCAGGCTTCATGTTACAATCTGGACAAGGTGATCACAGAATCACAGAATGACAGAATGTTAG
>NW_010183097.1:0-18484 GCF_000695765.1 Mesitornis unicolor
AGCCCTTCCCTCGTCCAGAAGGCGGGTCACTACTACTCCACTATAACACAGAAAACCTGTACTTTTGTAGGTAGAGCTAATAATGGTGCAGAGTCCTAGTTGAAAGAAGTCCATAAGTAAGTGCTTAAGTCTGTCTTAGGAGCTTGATGGAACTGAGTACGTGCTTGAAGATTAATAACTGTCTATCTTAAATGTTTTCCTTAAAAACTTTGTTGGCCTGCATTCAGTTTTGTGTATGAAAGAAATCACGTTTCAGTAGTATATTAGAAAAAGGTAAATCAATAGATAATATAAACAAATCATAGCAGTACCACTATCTTCATTACAGAAAAGAATCCAACCCCTGAACCAAGATATTTTGTTCATTTTGTTCTTTCCTCTCTCTAGTGATAGAAGCACTTGCTTTTCAGAAAGTTGTGATTCATTTGTTTATATTTTCACACACAATATTTTTTTAGTGTTTACACTTACTGTTGTATTCTAACAAAAAAAAATATTTCATACCTTTACTTTCTATCTGAGCATATTTCAGCAACGTACAGATGTGATCTGATTACCATGTGTCAAATATGACTCCTTCTACACTTTTTTATTAAGGCAAGAAAACATTATTTAAGAGCCTTTTACCATTTTTGTACAGGGAGAATAAAGTTCTGTTCACAGAAGAGATTTGTGGTTTATTAACTTAAGCTTTTTTATAGTGAATTAGTTAAACTCCATTGTGGATGTATAACTCAGTTTAAAAGCAGTTTATTTCAGTTTAGCTTAAACAGATTCCAATTTATGCTAAATTGAAAAATGCCTCATTTTAACTGCAATAAAAGTAGCTGCACAGCTTCATTTACTGGTTTAGTTAAATTAGTTAGATTGATTACATTTTGTTGAACCAAGATAACAGTATCACAGATTCAAGGCTGAAATTTTAAGCTAACATGTAGCCTGGCAAGTTTATCAGTTTTAGCAGCAGATACCTGCTGGTATTGCTAGTTATCTTGCTACTTTGGGCAGTATTAATAAAGCCCGTGTCCGAAAAGTGCTACTGTGTAGAGCAACTGCACTGTGCATGTGAAGAGAACTCACTACTCATGTGACCTGTTCTTGCTTAAAATGCATTTTTAATCAGATTGTAAGGTTGCTGTAAGTATGGGTGAGGGCAAAAGAGTTAGCTGGGCAAAAAAGGTTAGCAAAGAAAGCCACCTGATGGACAAACAAAAGAAAGGAGGAGCCCATGACCTTAGCCTCTACCTTGGCCTCCCAGGAGTCAGCCACCACTCTCCCTCAGGAAAGGAATAGTTCCTTGATGAGAAAGATGAATTCAAACACATACTCAGGCAGCACCATATAATTATTCTAATGTATTTGCAATGATATTAACTTTTGCAGAGGGACTTCAGATGGCAGAATCAAAGTGCATCAAATTTTAGCCTCAACAGGCAGAATAAACAACATTCACGGAAGCTGTAATTATTCAGACAACAATGAGTAAGTACGTGCTCAGTTATCACTGTTCTTTATACTATTTTCCTCAAGCAAATGAAGCCTTTTGAAATTATCAAATACCTGTAGTTACCATTTTTTCAGCTATTGCAGCCTGGTAATTCAGATGTCATTCAAAATAAATCTGTGGGTGGACTCAATGCATTTTTTTTTGTTTGTATCTTCAGTTTCGTATGTTTGAAAACAGAAGTTGCGTTTCATAAAGTGAACACAAACAAATGACAGAAAGTACAAGTTCTCTATTTAACATTTCATTAATATGTATCTTCATTCAGCTGAATAGGGCTGTTATGGGTATTAACCCTTTCACAAATAATTTCTTCCCCTACTTAGGTTATAAACTATAGTCTAAGCACTATTTTACTTTACTTTTCCACTACCCACAGTTAAACAACTATAGAAAGTTTGAACATATGCAATCATTTGCACATATCTGCATACATTCATATGCATAGATACACTTGGCACAGAAGGTGAAACTCAAAGAATGTGAGTTAAGAAACTGAAATTCTCTTCAAGGGCTAAGCTAGCTCTGAAGGTAGCTCACTGAGCTGTGAGGTAAACTGAGTAACACTTAAATTTATATACTTACCTCCTTCTTAAGAAGAAATACTACTTTGCAATCAGTTTGCAATTAATACATCACCTCGTTAGCTTGCAATGTATAAAGGAAGCACAGGATTCTTTTTTGTTCTTCATCTTGTGTGTGATTCTTTTTTTTAGAATGGTGGAATCTGCTATTTGGAAATTCCATTTACAAGCATTTTCATATCAAAACAGGTATCTTCACATGAAAGTCAGAGGATATTTTTTTTGAAATATGTCCTTTTAAAGTTTTTCAAAGAATTCTTTTCAGAAAAGGCAAGCACCTCATCAGCTCTCATGCACATAAATCTTCAAATGCTGTTTTTGAAGAACTGCATTTAAAAGTATGTTCAGTCATATACCAAGCATGAGAAGCTGGAAAAAAGTCTTTGAATCTGAACTACAGCTCATCATAATCTGGTTAAAATTATCTCCAATACCACCTGTCATTATTAATGCAGGAAGAGAGGCAGAAAAATACCTTCAGCCCAGTTACATTATTGCAAATAAGGTCAATCTGCTTTTCACCATTCTGTCAAATAATAATAGCAGCTATGTTTATGAGGGATTTAGGATTTTGCCTGTAGTAGATGAATGTGTAACTGCTTTTATTAAAAATGCCGTTCTTTGAGGGTGTTCTATCATCTTAGCAGATTTTATACCTAATTTTCAGTGTGGAATCTTCAGTCTTTGATATATTCCATTGCTTGGTAAATTATTTTTTACAATTATTTATATTATTCTTTATATATATTTTCATATATATCTATATAGATATAGATATAAAATACTCTATTTAGCATTTTGTTTTGAGGAACAAAGCTATGTAGAATCTCATTCAAGGCACGATGTCTATAAGAGCCATTTTATGATAGTCATTTTAAAATGTTAATATCTATATCCTTGAAGGAAACACATTCTAATAATAAAATCCACAGAGTAATACTTAATTTCTAAAAGAGAAAGTAAGGCTGTTTGCTAAAAATAAATGAAAAGGAAAACCCTAAAAGATAAAATGCTTGCTGTTATCATGAGTAGTGTTCAAAACACAGCAAGGAGATGCAGAGTAAACAGTGATTGTTTCTACATTAGCTAGCAATGTGGTGTATGACCCAGGGGCTTTGGCCAGACTTAGTCTTGGCTTGCTGTCTGTTGTCCAAGTCTACATAAATTCTAGTAACTTTGTGTGGCCCAAAAAGAGTTTGCTGGCCAGAAAAACAAATACCCATCAGTAAGATTTTAAACAGACAAAAAAAAAAGTACAAGAAGCTATTAGCAATAAAAGATATCCTTCAGAAATTGTAATTTGTTTCCAGACTCGAGGAACAGAAAGAATATGTTATCTGGGAAGTTAAGTGCAAAAGCATGACAACAGAGGCCAAAGAGTGTGAGGAAGTACTTTGTAAATGCATTAAACTCAGAAAAGAGCCCATTTTTCTTGACTCATTAGAAGAGTTCAATCAGTAAAAAGTCTTCAGTGCCTATAGGTTATCATTGTGTTGTATGAGCACTCAAAGAGGACAAAATCACAGCAGAAAAACCTTTCTAATGATGCTCACTACAAGGATTTTTTTTCTCTTTTTCTTTTCTTTTTTTCTTTTTGGGCATGATTTTAAAATGCCATAGACTGGAAAGCCAGTAGAATAGGTTTTAGAATAAAGTAATAAAGTAAATCAATACATGATAAACTGAATAGAAACAAATGACCTGAACTGAATTACATTTACTGAAGAATGAATATGTGCAGTATGTGCAAACGTCTGACACTTCAAAATGTTTCCTAATTTTTACAAGAAAAAAATTTCAGGATAGTCAGAACTGGAACAGAGAACTGCAACAGAGTTGCAAGCTACTGTAACGACAAATACCTGAGCAATGAAATAGCAGATAAAATTCAATGTTGATAAAACCTGATGGTAGCTTCTAATCTGGATATTTCTAGTCCTTCTAGTCTAGAAAGAAGTAAAATAGAAAGCACTTTAAATCCATGGTGTAGTCTTACTATGAATAATATGCATGACTCTACCTACCCGATCTTTAAATATGTGAAGCTGAAAGAAGAATGTGAAAAGATGCAGAAAATGGAATAAAGCTGATCAAACAAGTGGAATGGCTTCCATAAGAGAAGAAGCTATAACTGGAGGGAAGGGGAGAAGGTGGCAGCCTATGCCTCTACAGTTTGGAGAAGACTCAGCTATAAACTTATATGCAATGACAGATGATGAAAGAGTGAATAGGAAATTATTTTTTTCTTAATTCTCCTACTACAAATGCTAAATGAAATAGAGAACTGAAAAAAATGGAAGGGCTTTCTTTATGCTCCACACGTTTCAGTTGTAGAATTCACTGCTATCAGTTCTTTGAATGACAGCATTTTAAATGGAGCAAAGCTATCACAGAAGTTTATGGAAGAAAGGCTCATTATAGGCTACTGAACAAAATAAACTGGATGCAAATTCTTGTTCAGGAAGTCCTTAAAATATTGATTAACTGAAGCTGGGAGGATATACAAGGAGAAATTAGCCTACTTGTTCTGCTGTAATATTCATTACCTAACCAGAGACATAGTACCAGAGAAAATGTACATTTGTATATTAGTTTTTTTCATTCTAATATCTTAAGCAAGATAAATAAAAAGTAAATAAGTAAAAATTAATATCATCACCAAATTAATTATAGGTGATAAGAAGCTCAAATTTGGAAGATACAGAACGCTATCTCTGAATTCTCTCCCATTAAAGCTATTGCAAGGTATCACAAGCACTGGTATGACTATTATAACAGTGGTTGGGGTGGGCTTACTAATCATAAGCATGTCTCTCGATTCCAATAGTAACTGCTTCAATTGAATATCAAATATTCATGCTTCTTTGAAAGAAACTTCCATATTTTCCCCCTGCCTGTAGATTGCCTGACTCATTCTTTCCCCTTGCTTATACAGCAGGACAGATCCTAATGAATAAGAATTTTAATTTTAATTATTTAGATGCACATTTGTAAAATTTCCATTCCACAATCTGGAATCTTTATAGGATTTAAACATTAAGAATACTACAAGGGACAATTTTCTCTATGATGGGGAACACTTTACTGTGTGATCCCTTGCAGCAAGTGAACTAACTTCCTGCAAGGATCAAAGAACAGAAAAAGGAATTGTTGGGAATCTAAATGGCAAGGAATGCAAAGTAGAAAACTTGAACATAGTTCACAGCTTACGTCACATCCTAAGAGTAGTCACACTTACACCTACCCAGCAAAGATCAATTCCAGAAGTGCAAGCCCAGCATTATGAACAGCATGAGATGTCTAACCATCTCACGTCATGGGACGGGTAACTAAACATAGGAAATATGGCTACACAGAGACTGAAAAGCTGTCTTGCAGGAAAGGGGATATTAAACAGTTAGGGTTACGTACCAACACCTTGAATTTCACCTTAAGGTTAATTGGTAGTTGTTGGAAAATACACAGCACCACCAAAATACATGCTTGACATTCTAGCTGACTGGGAAGGCTGGCAATCTAGTTTATGTTATCTGTTGCTACTATGTGAATAACTCACTGCGGTAATTAGTTTCTTAAATCGACAAAGCAAGGTCAGCTCATGTGGAAGGAACAAAGAGGACTCAAATGCCTGATCAAGCTTTCTTTTTTGCCATTTTTCATATTTAAGATCTTTCAAAAACCTGCAAAATTTTGTGAATAAGGAAACTACTTTGAAGAGATAGTCTTTCATCAGTATTTTGTTGTAACTAACAAATTGCATTTAATTACATTCAGGTGCACCAGATTTAAACTAGGAATATGCAAAAGCCAGTTTGCTTTGTCTTTATGCCTGATATATCAATTTGACCTAGTAGGACTGACATTTTTTTGCTATACTAAAAAAGCTTTGTATAAGGATGGATATAGTCAACTGGAATGATACAGTTTTAAGTACTAAAAGATAAAAATTTCTCAACAACCTACAGAATCACATAATCACAGAATCTCAGGAGTTGGAAGGGACCTCAAAAGATCATCCAGTCCAACCCCCCTGCCAGAGCAGGATCACCTAAACTAGGTCATACAGGAAAGCGTCCAGGCTGGTTTTGAATGTCTCCAGAGAAGGAGACTCCACAACCTCACTGCGCAGCCTGTTCCAGTGCTTTGTCACCCTCACAGTAAAAAAGTTTTTCCTCATGTTCACACGGAACCTCCTATGCTCCAGCTGGCTCCCATTGCCCCTTGTCCTGTCATTGGCTGTCACTGAGAAGAGCCTGGCTCCTTCCTCCTGACACTAACCCTTTACAAATTTATAAACATTAATGAGGTCACCCCTCAGTCTCCTCTTCTCCAAGCTAGAGAGACCCAGCTCCCTCAGCCGCTCCTCATAAGGGAGATGCTCCACTCCCTTGATCATCCTTGTGGCCCTGCGCTGGACTCTTTCAAGCAACTCCCTGTCCTTCTTGATCTGAGAGGCCCAGAATTGAACACAATATTGCAAATGAGGTCTCACCAGGGCAGAGTAGAGGGGAAGGAGAACCTCTCTCGACCTACTAGAAAGGGCTTTCCTAAATACAACTTAATAAAGTCTAAATGTTCATATTTAATTAAATAAATTTACATCAGAGAATGCTGAGCTACTCACAGTTTTATTCTATGAAGAGCAAGAGCTTACTGAAATCATATGGTACTGTTAGCTGATGTCACTGGAAACCAAAACTCATTCAACCAAACTCAAAACAGAGTCTTCATATTCTAACAGTTCAACAAATATCTCCTGAAAGTTTCAGGTCCCTTCTGCATTGATGCCAAAAAAGTACTGAGAGAGGATAAAGTATATAGAAACAGCTGAGTTTTTGACTGCTGGAAGGAGGCTATCTTGTAAAATCACTAGGGATTTCTCTCCACTGATTTTTGAAAGTTTTTCAGTATAAGCAAGACAGCAACATAGCAGATTATTTTGGTTTTGATGATTTTTTTCAGGCTGAGGATGTTTTGTCAAGTATTACTATTATAAGTCATATTTCAAAGCAGTTTCAAACAAATTAGATGCGTTTTGGTTAACTTTCACATTTTTTGAGGGATAAGGAACAAAATATATATTCTGTTTTTTAACTGACTGAGAGACAAAAAGTATTCTGAACTAATTGAACTTCACGGATTTAAAATAATGCCAACTTAATGTAAGAACTGTTGGAAGAAATAATTATTTTACCCTTAAACTTCAGGGAATGCTCTTTATCTGATTTCTGCTACTACATATCCGTGAGTGACAGAGCAGAGGTTTGCTCTGGTGTGTTCCTGACAGTATAGCCAAGTCATTCTTTGTGGCATGCTGTAAAATACAGGACTTCATGTAAGGCAGTGTAAAGATTTATTATAGCATTTCACTGAATCTCAGTAAACCAATGGCAAACTCCTGACAAGCCTCCAATATTGGATAACTTTTTTAGGCTCTTTGGGCATTTTGCACAAACCACATGTTTACAGGTCCTGACCTGTTATGAATAATATATTTGATAATGGTATTAAAATAAGATTTATCTTTTTTATGGCAAGAAGACTATATTCATTGAAACGAAGGCAGACTAGGTCAAACTTAACTTCTGAAATAACTGCCCTGAACTATTTATTCAAAATGGAGCAGTTCCTACACAAGTTTTTGGGAAGACAAAGCACCAAGTGGCTGTATATGTAGGAGGTGTGACTGAAATGTGGGAGGCCCAGCTTAGGTACTCAGTTCTGAGTCGGGAAAAAAGCTCCATGTAAATGCCTCCTCCCTGGCATGCGTCTGGGCCAAAGGAGTATCCCGGGGGTGAAGTCTCTGACTTTGATCAGTTAATCTGTTCTCAAGCTGTGAAATGCTAAAAAGATGAAGGTTTAATAAAAATTGCTGCCTTCTCACAAGAACCAAAATGCATTAAAATTTCAACTACTGAACATATTTTGAAATCTTTTCTGTCAGGAAAAAGGCCTGTTTTCTATTGCAATTGGCATGAAATATTGATATCAATTTGGATCAGAAGAGAGCACAGGGTGTTGAAACCTGTGGTGTCCACAAGGTTCATATTTGTCTTCAAATGAGGCCAAATGTGATGCACTATCTTATGCAAACTGGATGAACTCAAGCTATAAGCTATAGCAGTAAGGTAGTGCTATATTTGGAAAGTTTAGCCTTGATGTAGATCATACCTAAACTTGTTGGTAACATTTACTATAAATCAAGGTATTTATGGGAAAAAAACAAACACAATACATATTTCTTTCCATGAGCCATCTAATATAACTTAGATGATGCAAAAAAAGAAAAAATCAGTTCCTTACTTCAGAGTCCTACTGAGTTACAAATGAGAAACAGCTTTTTATTGTGCACTTCTCCACCATGACTTCAGTGAAGGTTTCTATTCACCTGCATAGTAACAGTCTTTAATCAATGCAGTGAAGAGCATGGATTCAGTGCTGAATCCATCTGCAGATTTGCATCATCACTCCACTTGCTGTTTTTCTCTTCTGACAGGCTTCAGTCGCTTCATTTTCTCACATTTCTGACTCAAGAGTTCAGAATAAAGCTGGGCTGATGTTGCTGTAGGAATTTTTCAAGGTTTTCTCTATAAATTTCTTTTGCTTATACTCCGCAGGCTTCATATTTATAAACATCAATGGCTATTTTTCTCCCTGCTTTTCTGAACTCATAGTATTAATACACAGGATTTTGCTTTTGAGGCTTCAAGGCAAGCATATTAAAGTGACTGTTACACATTAAATATAACATCAATCTACACTGGATTTTCAGGTGTTTACAATTTAAACTAGCAGGAAGGTCTTTCTCAGAAAACTGCAAATTCTATATTGTAATTTAAACTCCTACTGTTCCCCTTTAATAGGTCATTTTTCAATATCATATCAAAGTCCTGAAGGAGATTTTTTATTTACTCTAGCAAGAACATACATAGATATCTCAATCATTCCTCAGTCTTCTAGGATTACCCTGCAGATTTCAATCAAATGGCAAAACCAGAATGCTCTACTTGTCAGAAATCAGAGCTTGACCTAGCTATGGAAATAAAACATATTTAATTAGACTGCAATAATGACAGCCACTATTAATGGGTTTTGTTGTCCTGTCATATTTTATTACAGGTTAAGTAATTATTGTATATTTCAACACAATGAGCTATCCAAAATGAAGCACTGATGTGACAGAACTCTCATTGAGGAGTAAACATGATATTTGGAAAAGATGCATTTTGTTCTGGTGCTATGCAAGTCATCTCCAGCTAAAATCTCACAACATCCTAGTCATATTTTACACTAAACACTTCTAGTTCTGTGTACAGGAATTAATATGCATTTAGTATGTATTTTCTGAAGGAAAAACAGATTAAAGTATATCGATGCATCTATAGATACTGGTGATATTCAGGTGACAAACAGCAGAAATAAGTGATAAATTCCATCTGCCTTCAAGTTTATGTATTGATTTTTTTTATAGCACCGACCACACTAAGTGTGAATCTTACATGCAGCTTTGAACACTCCACCTGCTCTGCCCACTACTCCATTTCTTCCAAGATTACTTGTAACATATCACACCTCTACACAGTGTGAAATGCTTGCCATTTTTATTTCCAAAACCTATCTTCTGAGGATGTGTTTCTTTCTTCACTGAAAAGTTACAGTTGTTTAAGAGGCAACACAGTCTACATAGAAAGTGAGAATAGGGAGGAGTATAAGCTTTGGCACTTTGTGACACTGTATTTAGAAAGAGAAGCTACAGAAATTCCTGCAAGGAGAGAGGATCTGCTTCCAGCGGATCACCATCACTACAGTTTTAGGGGCCTAAGAATACCATAATTTTGTTTTTCTCAAATAGCAGCCTCTGTAGTGACATTTGAATTGCCTAATAGCTACTAGGCACTGCTTGGCATGTTCTGTCCGATAATTCATAGTAAATGACATGCTAGCTTCAAGGACTTCCACAGAAACTGTGCCTACATTACAATATAACTTTCCATATGTTATCATTCATATTACTTTCATCCATATAATTTAGGTTTTTACTACTTTAAAGACATCCTACAATTTTTAAAGTACACAGACCTGAAGCACTCGTGCTGCTTCACCGCCTGCATGTTGCAGGAGCGCTCAGCCATTTAGATCAAACATACTTGTATATCCCATACACTGACACCTGCAGAGCTCTGTTTTACCATCTGCTTGGTATGCCAAACACTAGAGTTACACACACATTGCATGCCCACATTTAGCATTGAGAAAACACAGTTTTCACTTTGTAGATGGTACTTACCAGGCGTACACTGTAATGTTTGAAAACCCAGAATATTTCAGTGGATTTCTTCTCACTACATATTAGGATAGATGATAGATATTATGATTTATTTTAATTAGGCATAGGAATACTCTGAAGTTTTACCCAAATTTTAATAGAATTCCCGCAGTCAAGATGAAACTGAAATGCATTCCTTAACTTTCAGGACTGAGGATTGATCTTTGTTGTCCTCTTAGCCTCAGAAAATAAATTATAATCTCATTAAATTCAATGGCCAACTTACTGCTGCAAAAATGTTTAACTTAGATCATTCCTATGCACCATACATATCATAGAAGTTTATCTGTAAAGCATGAACATTCATTTCAATGCCTTATTTAAACCCATTTACTTTGTTAAGTAATAAAGTTGGTTTTAATACTAATTAAACTCATTCTTATGCAGAGATGAGAATTTGAGTTTTGTTGTTTCAGGGATCCAGACTAGAGTCTTCAGTACTGTCTAAATGTCTCCATTCCAGAGAATGACATTTGGCAGTTAGTCACTTATTCATATGCGATGCTACTGGGAAAGAATTGATGCCATAAGTATGCAGGGGATCATTGCATCTACCTCCTGTCACCATCTTTCCCAAATGGCAAGAACACTTTGCTTTTATAGTTCCTGGCTGCACAGATAAGGCAGTTGGCAGAAATGCAGCCGTTATAAAAGGGAAGTAGTTCAGACAGGGCAGGGAAGCATAAAAGAAGATGCTCTATCCATCTTTTACTGGGAAGAGATTTAATTCTCCATTAATACTCTAGGTATTTGCAATGACAATTTGGGATCTCACAGTGGCATCTGTGGCCAAATGTCAGTGCTTAAACCATGTGTACTCTGAAGTTCTTCTAACAGTCTGTCATTAAATATAACCTGACACAAGTTAAGTCATGCCTACTACAAAACCTTCTATCTTAAAAAAGCCTTAAATAGCATTTTGGTGGCTGAATATGAAGTTTTGCTTTGAGCTTTCAGCTCCCAGAGAGTGAAAACCCTCTCATTCCATTCAGTACTCAACCGTAAGAGCATTCAGTGCCTTTTTTTTATGACATAGACCAGTTTTGGAAGCTTTGGAGGAGAACACGTGCACTTCTGTATCCAGTCACTCTTTGCTGGTGCAGACTTGCAGCTTTCAGCAGTTTGCAGTATACAGACTGATCGTCTCTCACACACCAGCCTCTGAAATGCTGCTGTGAAACTTGGAAACTGTAGAAGAATGCACAGCATTTGTACCCTTCAGGTCAGGCAATGGCTCTCTCATGGGGTGGGGGCAACAAGAAAACTGTCAGTGACGTGACAGTCTGTTAGACACTGATCCCGCATCCTACCGTTCCTCACTCCTTCCACATGCAAATACAGTCAAATATCAGAATACGAGGAGAGAGTCCCACTGAAGTTACAAGGGTTGTCTTTCCTTCACATCAGGGATTTATGGCACAGAGGCTTGAGAGGTGGTTTTGTAAAAATCCTCCAAATACCATAGGATGAAGGAAGAAAAAAGTCCGTTTTTATACATATATTTTAAAGTGATCTCATCTAAAAAATTACTAGAAATTTACTATCTACTGCTTTACTTGGCTTAAATCTCTTTTTCTGACTTTTCATTTCTTATCTTAAAGTGTGCATACTTTCCAGTTAAAATGCTATAAAACAAATAATTTAATTTCGTATGGATAACTACACTGCAGTTAACACTGAGATGAAACAGCTGAAATAACTTTAAAACTATTTTCAGCAGTAAAATGGTTTCTCTAAACATTCCTCAGTAGGAAAAAGCTACTGGGCCATGTTTGAAAATCAAACAGCTGCTCTGGAAAGATATATCACATCTGTTAATGAGAGAAAAAAGGTACCTGTTAATTACAATTATCTAATTATTTTGCATCAAAATTTTCACAGACATGTAAATATGGCAAGTTTTTGCTTCTGAAAATAAATGAGAGAATGCAAACTGGCAACCAAAAGAGGTCTGTTTTCTGCTCAGACTACTTGCTAAAATGTGTGTCATCTGTGTCATAATTTAATTTACAAATCAGCATATCTACTTACACGTTCACACATAGTATTTAAAATGAAAAATAACTTGGCAAGCCCATCTAATTTTATCAGGGCATAATTTATATTTTATGGGTTCTGGAATTAATATTTTTAAACTTTAGTGGTTGTGGCTATGACAAATTTTAAAAACAGTGAATGAATAAAGAAGCAATCTTGATTATTTTGCCTGCTAGAGAAAAGAAAATTAGTCTGGAGGTAAATCATCATAAAACGCATTTCTTAATTTTTTTTTCTTCTAATTTTTGTAGAAAACAATTTTTTCATTTAGGTTACTTTACGCTTCTTTAATAGGCAGAGTGGAGCCTCTGAATAATTTTCCACTGCCAAAATTTAACAATTCATGTAGAAAGTTTATTTCTTCAGATGAAATGCCACTGAAGAATTGACTACATTTTTTATCATTTAGAGTATTTGGTTGATTTCTTTCCTCTTTCTCCAAAGTTTAGTTCTAGGAAAAAAGATATAGCTAAATTTGGCTCAGCTGATTGGAATTTCACATGAAATCTGACGCAGCTGAAAATCAGTTCATTTAGATATTTAACCCATGTGGTGGTGTCCAAATTAACCCTGTAAAACAGTGTCTACATATGATACATATATTCTAGAAATAACATCAAGGTTGTTTCATAGTTGTGGTTTTAAAGATGTTGTCATCAGTATTCAGGAAAGCAGTGCTGATTTAATTACTTCTTTGTTACTTTTTGTGGAGAATATTCCCCTTTCTGTAGTCTATTTCATATTACTATGGTACATGGATTGACAATTGAGGATAGCAGACATCTATCAGGAAAGCTAAACTACGCACAGGGAGAAATATGAGTCTAAAACCATGTAAAATACTGTTTTGTTAAAAACATCTAAAGACATGCATTACTAATTGTTGGTTTATAGTATGCATTTGCCTATTTGGAAAATAGAATTTACACATAGCAAACATCACTGCTATGTTATAAGGAAGATCAATACACTAAAATTAATGGAATTAGTGTAATTTTTTCTACAAGGAAAACAGTGAAGAAATATTTCTGTCTAGATATCTATTAGAAATATATATATTCTCAGAACTGAATAATATTGAAGCCTGGCTGAGTTTTATTTGTCCATCTGACACAGTCCAGGCAAACAATGCCAGCTACTCATGTTCTTTCACTCCTAAATTGAATCCTAGATTTGAATCAAATGTATATCTATTGCATAGTTTACTTCTGAAGAATAGTCCGTTGTCAAGGAGACCTAAACAACATTCATTTTTCCTTTCACCACACGAGAAATTAGTCAGAGCCAGTATGGTTGACATGCTGAAAGATCACAGATAGGCCCCTTGTGACTCTTTTATGGAAGATGTTATATAAATGTATTGTGGTGTTACTGCACTGAAGAGACTGCTTAAATTCTCCATTGCTCAGAGGTTAAAACCAGTGCATTTCAGACACAGATCTTATATCTCAAGTGAAAAAGTAAAATAATGATTGTTCATTATATAAATTTCTTCAGATACTGTTCTACTTTGCATTCATGTGCTTTGAGGTAAATTATTTCCTTCTTCATCCGTCAGTTTACAAACCAATAAATTCTGGAGTATAGTAATTTATTCTTATCAAAATATGTGGTTATATTCTCACATCTGCACCGATGTTTACTTTTCTTAAGGATTAAGTGTATGTTTCTGACGCTGAACAAGTGTACTTACAGAGGGTGAAAGAGGTGATGCTGGTGTAATGGAAATAGATTTTTAGAGAACAGCATCTGGAAATGAATGCTGTGTTTAAACCACAAAAAGAAATTATAACTTCTCAATATTTCCTTTAAGAACAAAAAATTCCACAAACACTTCAATTCTGTTCTAGTCACTCATTGTAGTTAAAAGAAAAAATTAAAAATTGTATAATTTGAACAAAAAATGTATCCTGAGATGTAATACTGCTCTTGCTTAAGCATTTACTATGAGGAAAAGGGGACAGGTTTTATTATTCCTCATACCATGTTGCCACTCTCCATGGATATCTTTAATACCAAATTCAGTAGGGAAGTCCAGTATATCATGAACTCACTTCATGTTAATTTTTCCAGAAGAGAGTAATTACTATGTTTCAAGTAATATAAAGGTAGTTATTTGTCTACATCCATTGTTATGTTCTCAGGAGTATGATTGTCCTTTGAATTATTCTAGTCTGAACATATCATAGAGTAGGTATTGAGTTTATTTTTTTTAATTTCAGAAATAGAGCCTTGCTTTCGCGCTTCACCCTAACAGTGATTTAGAACAATAACTATAGGACTTTGAAACACAGAAATTCACAGAAATTTGTTCAAAAGGAATAAAACCTAGATTAGTTCATTTTCCCACATTTTCCCTTTTTTGTAACAAGCTGCAGTTTTGTAACACTTTCAGCAGTGGTGGAATAAGATTTCAAACATTCCAGAACAGAGGAAAAAGCTTGAATGGGGTTACAGCTTTTCCAGAAATACTGTTCAAGTGGTGGACAGACTAGCTCACAAAATTCCAGATAGTGTTAGCTTTTATTTATTCCCTCTAAACATACAAAGATTCCTCCTCTCAGTATTCACAGCACTCACCATTATAATCTTATTCATTAATGTAAGTATTGTAAAGTGTATTTTTTCAATTTCTGTGTATCTAACTTTGAGATATATTCTGACTGAAGTGTCCTGTCTGCTAACCGAATTGCCTAGAAAGCCTAACTTGGGGAAGAATGACATGTGTGAGAGCTACTGATGCAGACTTCATGATTTTGATTTTTTAAAATGAGATCCTCATACTGTTTATCACTGTATTTGGAAATAACCTGAAGGAAATCACCTCTGGGGATGGAATGAATAGTGATTGTCCATACTGCCTCAGTCCTGATATTTTGCTGAACACAGACTGAGAATTGCCAGTTAAGCCTAATTGTGAAAAATTATCTTTTCTTTATTAAAGACAATGATGGACTACTGTCTGACAGGTAATAACCCTAAAACACTCTTCTAATTGTGATTAAAACCTCAGGTTAGACTTAAATGACCGTAGATGTGACATGCCAGTGCTCCATCTACTATACTGCTATTATGATATTCAAATTTACATACACAATTAATTTTGGCGCAGTGTAAAACATTATTTGCATAAGTATGGCTTACTTCACTTTCTACCACATTGTTAGTTTTCATCAGATTATAACTGTTCTGAATCTGTGTTAAGAAAGACAGAGAGGCAGGGAATGTTTTTGCATTTCTGTATTATGTCTTTCTTTTCTTGCCTTCAACCAGCCCCTGTAGCAGACAGTATTCTGAAATATGCAGGAATTTTGAAATCATCCAAGTATAAAGTGCACAGTCATAATGTTGATATTATTTGCATACTTCCTTCCATATGAGAGAAAAACAGCCAAGAGAGAGCAATCATTGCTGTTGGGCTGATCAAAACACAGACATGGTAATAAATCCCCCAAACCCTTCTAATTGGATAAATAATTTCCATTAGGCAAATATAGTCATTAAATGTACACAAAATGTATTTCTTGGAAATCTCTCCAAATTTTCAACCAAAACCAGTGTTACTAAAAGTCATGTTTCCAGTCCTTCACTGGGAAAGCAAAACAGACCTCTGTGAATTTTAGTAAACAGATTGTTTATGTCAAAATTTTCCATAGAGATAAAATTGATAACACAACAACCAGCTGTACTCAATAGCTCTAAAAACATGCCACCAGCACTGAAATATGTAGGAGCCAAACTTTAGAGATACTTTCTTCAAAATTTTCTTCCAAAGTATTAAATTACTTTCCCAAAGACAAGCAGCAGCAAAATGATAAAAAGAATAGAGATCTTAGTTTCTCAACATCTTTAGGTTGTATGTGCATTAATGAAAAGGGTATGTCAGCATAAAGAGACATATTATAAATTGTGGAAAACTCTAAATATAAGAGTTCTACTTTTGAACACAATGGGATCTTATTTCAATGAGTATACATATGTAGAGGGAACTTGCAAAATCTCAGTAAAACTACTACACAGAGAAATTGAGGTTACATTGAGGGATATTATGAGTTTAAGTGCCTTCTCAATTTCCAGTTTCGCTGACCTGTATTTTAGCTCTCTCCTCTACTGCTTCACAGCTGGGTTTACATCTGATTTTCATGCATCACAGCGAACTTCCACATTGTACTCCTGAGTGGCAGATTTCCAACCCTTAAGCAATTTGAAACATACACACCTTAAGTTCTCAAACACTATAATGCCATTTAAGAAGTACAGTGATTTTGATAAAAAGTACAGGAAATTAATTACAAATAATTTTGCTGTAAAGACCTTTACATTATGCAAAAGGCTGAATGAAACTCTGGGTAATAGCACATCACCAAATAAATAGCATGAATATTATATTTTCTCTAACAATCTGTCCTCTAAAAATAACTTGTAACATCTTTGAACAATTATGTCTTCATACTGCTGTGCTTTCCCCATTCTCTTCTTATTTCAGTTAACAAACCCCTAACATTTTCTCCAAAGCATTTTGCATGACAAAAACCATGTTCTATTGGTAACAATAATTCTCTCAGTTGATTTCACCATCTAGATGGATATTTTCTGATACTGTTTTAACCTAAATATACATCAGAATGTTCAGCATTTGAACTATTAGACTCAGTGAAATAAACTGATCTATGCAGCCTTTAGAATAAATACATTTATTATTTATTTACTCAAAAATTGTGTGAAAGTCCTAGAAGTCTGTGTGCATTGTGTGCAGAATATGATAGAGATTGAGAGATGAGTTTGTCAAAGATTCATATATTTGTGCTGACAATTGTTTTCTGGTTCACTCCAAATTCAAACAATATTTTCAGTTAACTAAAATTCAGCTTCATCTTTTAGCTCTTAAAGTCTGGAACAGTACGTAATAAGATTCTGGTTTTCCTCTTTTGGTATGGATAGCACTCTTTAATGATTCAGATCCCTTTTTCTGTGACCAAATTTTATGAGAAATTCCAGTCTCTTAAGCTCAGGATGTATTTTTTGAGTTTGCAATTTGAAACCAAATTTAAAAAACAGGAACTTAATACAGGTCATTTAGAATGAGTCATGTACAAGCAGATGCTTTTGAGGTTTCTTTAAATCTACTTTCTATTAATGTTTATAATTTCTGAGTTACAGAGCAATGACACACTAAGAATATTTAAAACCTGCTCAAATTTAAGATAAAAGGAGTCTCTTGTTACTTTTTTCCTTCCAGTCTCCTTTTTTCCCAAAAGGCACTGCCTATGTTATCAGACTGGTGCTTTTCAGTCACCCAGGATGCATCAACCATTGTCTGAAGTCTGAGTCACAGTGCCAGATGAGTTCAGGCGTTTGCAGAGACCCATCTTCCCCACAGAAATTATGTGGGAGGGAGACACTCCTTATCAACCAAGCATGGAATGCAATTTACTTGATGGAAAGGATTGAAGACAGAGAGCCAGACTTTTTTCTGTAGGGCCCAGTGAAAGAACAAGAGCCAAGGGACATCAATTAAAATGCATGAAATTCCATTTGAACAGAAGAAACACTTTTACTGTAGGGAGGGTGGTCAAACACTGGTGCAGGTTGCCCATTGAGGCTTAAGAATCTTCATTCTTGGAGATACTTAAAACTCAATCGGACGTGGTCCTTGACATCCTGCTATAGCTGACCCTGCTTGAGCAGCGTGGGTGGACTAGATGATTTCCAAAGGTCCCCCCTCACCCATTCTGTGATTCTATGAGTTGAGGTCCCCCAACTCTAAAAAACAGGATGATCCAGATTCTGATTTCAAGGGCACTGAAATAAATCTTGGAAATTGATTTTGAATTGATGAAACTTTGAAACTTTCTCTGAAGTCAGACCGCAATAGGGCAATACGTTTCTCAGAGCATGATTCACAGCCCTATACAAACGTAAGCATTCATGGAAGCCATCACTCCCAATGAGGAAAACAAAACAACTTTCTTCCTCAAAGAACTGAACAAAATTATTCCATCTCACTCGGAAGAAAGTCATATGAATTAGGGA
>NW_010183097.1:18515-35670 GCF_000695765.1 Mesitornis unicolor
AAGCTTTATTTGAGCTTCTGTTGGAAAAAAATATCTCCTGGGGGTCCTCTGAGCAGACATGCCCATTTTATACCACTTTTGACACAGTGATAGTACTGGGATGAAAATTCATATCATTTCACTTAATCAGCTGCTATGTGACTCAGAGAAGAGTATGCTGAGCCACTAGGCCACTTACTTTGATAGCTTAAATCATACTAAGAGGAAAACCCCCAAATCCTCAAGCTTTACCATATTCCAGTGACAAGCACTTTAGTTATTTTTTCTTATATAAGGGACAGGGCAAGACAAAGATCATAAATAAAAAAAGTTAAATCTGACATTACACTGAAGATTTAATACTGATTTTTTTCCACTGCCAGTGTAATCAGAAAAATAAAATTCCAACTACTACAAGCCAAACATATTAAACAAGCACAGTTTATCTTCTCAAAAAGCACTACATTAATTGCCCTGTCAAGTATTAGAAGTCTAGTTTTATCCTTTAATGAGCAAAGTGTCATGAATTATGAAATGTCTAGAATAATAATCATAAAGTTAATGAAAATGAATAAATTAATGTAAAAGATACATACAATTTTTTAAAAGTGTGGTAATACAACATAGAAAAGGAAAGCTAAAGAAGAAGAAAGCAGTAAAGGTAGTAAAGCATAGTAAAGCCAGTATGAAAATGCAAATAGAAAAGCAAAAGACATATCATAAAGAAACTACATAGGCTTAATATAGAGACCCTGATCATCAGCCACAAAAAGAAGTGGAAAACAGCAGTAGAAATTGCAGATTTAACTCAATGAAATTAAGTGTATTATTCTATCTTACTCATTTCTTCAAAGTATAGGATAACAAAGTCTAAACTGAACATGAAGGGATCATCAAAAGCTCAGAATAATGTGGAGGAATTTCATGAATGACATAACACAGCCATAAATGCACAAATGCAATAAAAAACATACTAAGATTTTTTAATGCTTCCTTTTGTGAAAGAATAATTTGCTATGCTATAAATGTTCCACAACAACATTGGCAGACTCAGGGAAGCTTGCTTTAGATGCAAATAAAAATATTTTAATATTTATTTGTTTTGAAATGCAGTTGAAGTTTTGTAATGTAAATAATTAACACAAAATTAAAAGTTGAAACAGGAAGCAAAATATCAGCTGAGAAATAAAGATTTTTAACTGTTCTTATTCTATTTCCAGGGAAACAAACTATTAACAATACAGTATTTATGAAAGCACTCAAATTTCATGTCCTTCACAGCTTTGGTAATACATAATACGCATAGCAAGCTTTCTGAGAAAGAAAAGACAAAACTACTAAAGAACACATTACTCCATTGTTAAGGATTAAACACCTTTTTTAAATAGTGACGAGCTACAAGCAAGAACAGTTTTAAGTGTTTTAGGTAAGATCTTGAATAGACTTGATAGTATATATTAGGGTTATTTTAGAGAAAATGAAATAATGGAATTTGGTGTGGATCAATGCTTTCTGTATATATCTGTATGTTTAGGCTGATGAAGAATTGGTGCATGCTAGTGATTTTTCCAGCTTGTTGGAACTGGATTGTTGCAAATTCTATGTGACAATCAGATCATTAGTCCTTGTTGCCAACAGAACTGACAGATTTCCATTTAAAGAAGAAATCTGACATGAATTTGGTCTCTTGTCAGATTTTTCTCAACATCTCACAGAAAAGAAGAGCTAGTTGCAAATTCACCAAATGAAATGTTTGTCACTGGGAAATATCAATTTGAAGAAATCAAGATATTTCATAAAAACCCGACTATTTCCACTGACACTTTTGAAGATAAGGAGGGAGACAAAGCTCCTCAAATCTGAGGAGGATCTCAATTTCCCTGATCTTCCTGTGGAAATCTGAGAGTCCTGGCCCCAGCATTCTGAATTTCAGGGCCATACCTCCTCTCTCTCAACTCTAAATAATCTTGAACTCCATGGTGTATAACAGGTTGTGCTTGAAGGATCAAGAGAACTGCTACCTCTAAATTGCTGCCAAATCACTTTCTAGTATGATTGAAGGCTTTAGGGTTGACTTTTCCAGGACAGAAAGAAAACTTGAAATCTCCCACATGGGAAGTGAGTGTGCAAAATGGAGAGGCAACGTTCTTGTGGGCTGGCTGTCTCCCTGACCCTGTGAGAAACGCCTCGGGTGGCATATGCTTCACATCAGCAGATGATAGCAAAGCTGTAGTGACGTGTGGCCTCCCCTCTAGCCCATTATCACTTTTATGGCAGTTACCCTCCTCATTTCTCCACTTGATGTTTTCTGAATCATGTTCTGAGGAACCTACTCCCTGGCATTGTACAGGACTGCCAGATATTCCACATTTCTTCCTTGAGTTGTTTGTGGATGTACATTGAGTCAGCCCAAATGTTTGAATGAGCAGAAGTTCTTGTGGACAAGAAAGCAGGAGACATCGTGGAGACATGCTGGAGCCACGCAATGGGGAAGATAAGCCAACTCCAGCAGCTACCTGGAAGGTATCAGCAGAGCTGATAGGCAGCAGAATTGCAGCAAGGAGTAAGCCCTGAGGCAGCTGTAGAGTATGACTGATGGAGCAGCACTTGCTGGGACATGTATTGAAGTGTTTGGATTTGTACAGCAGGGAACTGAGATTGAAGAGGAAAAGGCCTGTGTAGTTTGGATATACTGAATAGGTATGAGGACAGGGGCTATACAAATGAGGGAGTGATGGATGAGCACATGGAAGGAAGTGCTGGGGTGAATTTGGGCTTCCAGAAAACAGAGAGGTTGAGGATGGAGATTTTTACATGTAGGGGTGATGACTGGGCCTTGCAACCAGTGTGGGGCAGTGGAGGCTGTGTGTTGCAGGATACAAGCTGTCTGGAGACAGGAGAGGACAGAGGCATTGCTGTTACATCTGTACATGTTACATCAGCACCTGTTACATCTGCACCTCTGAAACTAGCTAAAAAAAACACAAAGAGGGAATTGCACCTTGCTACCTGGTGATGATCAGCATCCCTTATTTTATCTCCAGAAATATGTTAGTCTAAGCAGTAAACATAACTAAGAGATCTGGACTCCACCTTGGACCCTGACTGTTCTCCATCAGAAGTTGCAGAGTGTATGGCATTGAAATATTCAAGTGAAATACCCCTCCAAAATAGGTCTTTCATAATGCCTTGCACCCTTCTAGTTATTGCTGGAAATGTGTCTGAGGAGTATTGTACATATATAGCTAGACTTCATATAATACAAATTCAATAAATGTAGTTCCGTGTAATTTCCTTATCGTTTGTTTATCTGGCAATGAGGAAAAGACAGAATAAAAATTATCCTTTCTCTGCAATTTCCTCTGCCATAAGGATGAAGATACCTTTACAAAAACCCGTCATGTCAAGACGTGTCTTTCCCTTTAATGTTTGTCAGTTGTTAATTGTTGCCTAATTTTATTTTTTTCTTATGGATTAAACAAAAATAATCTTTATAGTCTCCTTCTGAATTACCAGATTAAACATAGCATCATTAGATAGTTAACATTCAAGGCTTCTGCTGGCACCAGTGATAATTTAGTATGATAATTTAGTATGATTTAGTATGATTCTTCAATTAACTTTATTAATACTTAAATCTTTCCTCACTGTTGATTCTATTCTTGTTCTTGAACAGGACTGGAAAATTCAGAATATTCAGGCTCAAAGAAATAAAGCACAAACATGCCTACTGTGGTTCTTATTTAGCTGGACCATGGATCAGGTCCATCTTTTCTTCTTTATATACTATCTATTATGATTTTACTTCAAGAAATGGAAAAGTTGGCATGTGTTACACCTTGAATTGCTACAGAGAAACAGCACTCTATTACTGGAAAATAGATAATACAGTAAAGAAACGTGAGGGATGATTCAACTACTAGAAAGTAAATTATTTGATCCCTGAGCAAGATATATACTTTCTCATCCTGTAAAAAGCTAGCATCTGTGTTAACCTATGTAAGAAAAGTAAAGTGATGCAATTTCACCTATCACTAGGTATATAACTGCATATAATTTGAAAGCAGCTCAGCAGCTGCTTTCTTACAAACCCAGGTTTAGAGTAGAATATGTATAATTCAGCCATGAATAACTGTGACAGCAATTAATACTCTTTAGTAAGTACTTATCTTTTTTAACAGGCTCTCTACCTTTAACAGCTCTTATAGTTTTACTAGAAAATAAAATTGAGATTATCATAGAATCATAGAATTGTTTAGGTTAGAAAAGGTCTTTAAGACCATCGAGTCCAACCATTAGTCATATAATGTCACATAATGTCACATAATGACACACTTTCTTCTTCATGAAGATAACTAATGTGCAATATATGTACAGAAGGACTTTGGTAAGTACAGAAGACTTGCTACATTGACCCCAAATCTTTTGGTTCTCCACAGACTTTGGATAAAACCCCACATATTTGGCTGTTTTATCCTTGAAAGAGCAAAATCAGAAAGAGAGAATAAGGATGTTCAAAGAAATACAGAACCAGTGCCAGAACTTGTGGGAAGGCAGACAGGAAAGCAATGTAGAAACTGCCTATGTGATTGTGCCCTTGTGGCCAAGAAGGGCAATGGCATTCTGGAGTGTATCAGAAGCGGTGCGGTTAGTAGGTCGAGAGAGGTTCTCCTCCCCCTCTACCCTGGTGAGACTGCATCTGGAATATTGTGTTCAGTTCTGGGCCCCTCAGTTCAAGAAGGACAGGGAATTGCTTGAAAGAGTCCAGCACAGAGCCACAAAGATGATTGAGGGAGTGGAGCACCTCCCTTATGGGCAGCGGCTGAGGGAGCTGGGTCTCCTTAGCTTGGAGAAGAGGAGACTGAGGGGTGACCTCATTCATGTTTATAAATTTGTAAAGGGTGAGTGTCAGGAGGAAGGAGCCAGGCTCTTCTCAGTGACAGCCAATGACAGGACAAGGGGCAATGGGTGCAAGCTGGAGCATAGGAGGTTCAACCTGAAGATAAGGAAAAACTTTTTTACTGTAAGGGTGACAAAGCACTGGAACAGGCTGTCCAGAGAGGTTGTGGAGTCTCCTTCTCTGGAGACATTCAAAACCCTCCTGGCCGTGTTCCTGTGCAACCTAGTCTAGGTGATCCTGCTCTGGCAGGGAGGTTCACTCACAGAGATACAGTATGCTTCCAAGTCATCTGACCTTCTGAAAAATGCAGTTCTTCCAGTTCATACCCAATGTTTCAGTCACTACAGAAAGCAGGGAAGTATTGCAGTGATAAGGATCAGGGAGCCCTGTATCCTAGTTTGTTATCCCTTTCATTGGTCAGCTATGTGAACTTAAAGCAGACAAAACCTGAAATTATGAAGGGACTCCTGTGAGTTCCTGCTTCCTACACAGAGAATTTCGAGGCTCTACCATAGCATTGGTATGTTCTGCATTTACATAAATAAAAAAAAAAAGGAGTGGAAAACCATGTGGCAATAGATGTTAGGATTTCTCAGACTAGATTAGTACGCATTTTGCTATGTACTCTGAGAGTTTAACATGACAGATGACAAATACAACAACATGAGGACTCTGATTGGAGTCATTCTGCACTTTCCTTACTCTGTCCACACAGAGTCTGATCCATTTATGACACACTTCTGGTTTTCATCAGTCTGCATGTCTAGCTCCAGGAGAAAGAAATACGAATCAGAAAATAATTGTTCATATTTATTATTCCTAGATGAAAAAATAGTCCACAAAATTACAAACCTGTTAATCTGATCTGAGTTTGAGGTTTTTTTTTCTGTTTCAGAAAGTGTATTTACTGAGATTCTCAAAGATTAAGAGAAAAAGAATAAGTATAGAGGTGGTACACAGCTTTTAATCATTAAAACAAATGAATGTAGAACAGTATTTGAAAAAAAAAGGTACCTATTAATAATAATGGGAAAGGCTCAAGCACATGGGAAGAAAAAGAAAAAAACAACAAATCACAAAAACAAATATCTAAAGAATATTTTGGAAACATATTTGGTTTCTAGGCAAAATAAAAATCAAATCAAACCAAAACAGTTAGCACTCATTTAAAAATCCGGGTAAGAAACCACCATTTTAACATTTGCAAGGTATGTTTTAGCTGTAATTTTCCACAATTTTGGAAAGCTTTAAGGTTATTCTAAATCTTCATTGCAAGACAAAAAACATCTGTCTGAAATCAAATGTGACAACATTAATATTTTTGGTGCTAGGTTAGTGATAGCTGCAATGCCTAGATATTCTTCCCCAGCCTTTTCAGATTCTACAATGAAAATAATAAATTAAGCTTCCTGTAGAAACTCAGGAACACAATCACTGTTCTGGGGAAATAAGGTTTTAATTTTTATATTTATTTACTATCTAGGAAAAGAAATGCAGATCTGGCAGGAATGATTTAGGGACCAGAATAGATATGATTCTCTCAAATAGATAGCCTAGAGGATCCTGAGAAACTATACAAATGATGTTTCATGTTGGGGATTTTTAATTTGTTGGAGTTTTTGGTATTGGTTTTGTTGTTTGTTTTTCTTTTTAATGGAAGCCACAGTTGATGATAATTTTAATTCTTTTTCGTGAACTGTACAAGATTTTTTTTTTCTGAGTGGGTAGGTGAAGAAAGAACTTTCTGTAACTAACTGAACTGATATTTTAAGAATATTTTGTCTAATCAAAGGGTTGGAGCATATCTCATTTCTGTAGGTAATTATGGGATAGAGAGATAGATCTGAAGGTTGATTCAGGTGTTTGACTCACAGCTTAGACTTGCATATAGAATTAGGTCTATCAGTATGAGAGAGAACATCAGAGCCTTGTTTCTGACTGTCATATTAAATTCTCCTTTGGAAGCATATAACTCTGTCTTAAAAAGTAAACACGCAATAACACCTGCGGGTATTATCCCACCCTTGCAGCGCAACAATCCAGCCTAAAAGAATGTTTAATGCTGACATCTAGGGACCAAATCCCTTACTGACCATTAAGATTAAAAAAAGTTAAATGTTTTAGCATCTAAGCATCACTGAGGCAAATCTGGATTTCTGTTACGAAATCCTGCTGTGCAAACATCCTCAAAAAATGCAGGTAGCATATACAATAGCTCTTTGAACAGACACCAATTGCCAGGAAAGAGAAAGCTGGGATAATATAGAAGTCATTTATGTTGATCTATTTTCACATGAATATATACAGAGTAAGTTTTCAGCTTTGACCTGAATCTTTTTCTGCCTGGAAGTGGAACATACATATTTCCAATGATTTGTAATTGTGGCAGATCAAAGTCCTCTTTCCTCTGGGCATGCACAGGTGGCTCTGAGGCTGTGTTCGTATTGCCATTTTGTGAGATGGAGAGTGACAAATGCATTGTATATGAAATCCCAGCAGATTGAGGATTCTTTTGTTTCTTTCTGCAAGGGCTATAAATAAGCCATGTGGCACAAAACAGACTGCTGAATGAAACAAATGCACACACACAAAATAAATCAGAGAAACCTTAGTGGTTTACAAATGGACATTTTCAACAGGACCCAAACAGAGAGACAGGGAGCTTTTTTTACACAAATGAAAGAACAGCTTTACTGCTTTCTACAGGCACTTCTGGGAAGAAGCTTCTATCAAATATTCATGGTAGCCTCTTGTCTACACAAGTCTGGTTGATGGAATAACAGTGTCGACTCACCTGGCACCAAAACTCAGCCATTTTCCCTTTCCCCGTGCAGTAAATCTGTGGCTGTCAGTGATAGGAGCTGATGGGAAATGATAGCCTTATTGAGCTGCCTCATGAACTGTAACTCATTTGTTCTGAAGACCCAGACTGACAGGCTCTGCATTTTTCCCTTCCAGCGAAATTGAGTATAAATCACTTTATCATTTTTCCCCATGACAGTTTATCAGAATTCTGGAATTTTATATGAAGTCATAGAGGCCGGTGGTAGATATAAGACTCACAGTCGATCTTGTTGTTGGACAGCAATGCGTCTTGCAATGTTTAACATTCCCATAAAAATTTGCAATTTGACTTCCACTAACCAGACTACTTGCACACACATATACTGGTATACACAATTGACATGGTGACAGAGAGGGAACGCTGATCAGGCTTACTTCTGCTGGGCAAATAATTTAATCTTATGACTCCTGTGAACTTACAGTTTACATTTACTTTCAGTTCTTGGTAAGTTAATTTCTTATTTTGGCTTTTAAGTCTCATACTATATTCTGTGACCAGAAAAGAAAAAAACCCCTTCACTGCACAATACTACTTCAATGGAGAAGAAATCCTCTGCTCTCCTTTGGTTCCATTTTTAATAAATGCAAAGTAGAAAAACAGGGTGAGTATACTAGAAGTATTTATGTAGATTGCTGTTCTAATCTTAAAACTGTTTTATGAATTTGTTACTTAGAAAAATGAAAGACAATCACCAACAACCAGAATTAGATAATGTCCAAGCTATGTAGTTAGTACAGAACAGCCAGTTAGGTTACTGATTCATGTTCTTTCAAAATCCTGAGTTGATATGCACTATGTAAATATTATTCATTAATACCAGCACTGAAGAACTTGGTGTCCTTAAGCAAATATCCATCTCTATTAAAAATATAAAAAAATATCAAGCTAGGCCCACAAAGTCTCTACCTGAAGCAACAAAGGACAGAGACACTTAGGAACATATGCAAGCATGTAAAATAAAATGACTTACACTTCTGACTTTACTCATTATAACTTCAAGGACATTTAGGGATTTGATGACCACTGTCTAGGAATACAATTCACAATTAGGAGTCAGGGTTTTTTGTTTAATTACATTGAACTGTAACATGACTCCTTGGGCCCCTAGAATTGGGGAGCACAGAAGATGACCTAAGCTGAAAAGATTGGATTTGGGTTTCTTTTGTGCTCTTGGATGAATTAACTTCTCCAAGTGATTATTTTTAGCTTTTGAAGTTACCACATAAAATTTGATTTTCCTGATCCCTGTAGTCAAGCATGTAAACCCTTCTATATAGGTGACAGAACAGGAGTTAATAATTTCTGTAGGTGGATGACATAACAAAGTGGTGTGTTTTATTTAGCATGTTCTTTGATTGCTGCATGTGTTTTGGCAAGATGGAGCTCTTTGGAGGTGAACGACACAGATCTCTCTACATACCAGCTGCCTTGACCATGGCAAAATTCACAGTTGAAAACATGCTATAAGAAAAAATAAACTAAAGCCAGCATAGTAGATAACTTGTTTCAAAACTAAAACCTTTTAGTCATTAACATTTAGGCCAAAATATAATGCATGCCTAAGCCTAGCTTAAAAGAGGTTCTTCAGAAGCAAAAACTTCATGTGACAAGCCACTAACCTGTTCCTCTTAGAAGGCATATTAATACTAGCAAGTTGCAAGTGAAAAGATGTTCAAATCTGATACTTGTAACACAACAAGTAATAAGCATGTGTCTTACTTAATTATTTTAAATGGTTGAACATCAGCTGCCTGTTTTCTACTCCCTTAGCACTAACTACTGCCATTCTTACCACTGACCTGGGCAGCAGAAACCTCCCCCACCTTTCCTCACTAAACTCCATTAAATGTTATGTCAGCTGATTTTGTATCATTAGAAAATGGACACTTGCTTTCCCCATTAACTCTACTAATGACATGGAATTTTGCACAGCTGATGGATCAAAAATCTAGAAGAATGTGCACATAGTATGCAGAAAAAAAAAGAGACAAATTTGAATTAAATGTAAACTAAAAATAAAATATCAAGATCCCTGGGAGATCAAGGTTAGAATTTAATAACAGTTCATGAAGCGTTTCAAAAAATTTTTATTAAACCCAATGATAAAGGCATTCAGAAGGCGATTTAAATTCATGACATGAACCAAAACCAAGAATGGATTAAATTCCGATCTTTAATGGTGGTATTTTGGAAGAAGAAGAGTATGTATAAAAATGTCTGGGTTGTTTGTTTGTTTGCATTTGTCTGGTTTATATTGTAAAATTTATAATATAGGCAGTAGTTGTGGTAAAATGCTTTAATTTCAGATCTTACTATTGAAACACAAATTGTTAAAATAATCCTGATGGAATGTCTCCTCTTAGATAAATTAAAGTTCACAGTTACATGCAGACTTCGGAGCTGTACAAAGAAACAATTTCTGAAAGACAGCTGAACAAATATTTGTAAGAAATAATATTGTGGGGCATTAAAAAAGGACATACAAAGTGAAATGGTTTTTCTTTTCTGTTCATGAAAATCTGGGCTACCTACAGAAAATACTACAGATATGCAAATTTAGTGGATATACATTGTTGTCTATTTTTGAAAATACTGTACAGCTCTTAGGAAAAAACCATTACGATTTTGAAATCTGTTTCTGCCTTTAACTTTTTTCACATACGCTGACATTGTACATTACCCTTAGGTTAAAAAAAAAAAGGTCAAGTGAGTAAATGTCCAGAAAACACACTGCCCTGCAACTGTCATAACGTTATTGCTGTTTTCATGTGGAGAGTTTTGAGGGCTGTTGAGATGAAAAGGAATTACAGCCAAGTCACTTAAGTGTCACGAATTTTCCACTGTGCTTCAGGCATGCTCTTTGGGAGCTTGTGTGTATCTTGCTAATAGCTTGACCTTCATGGATTATTAAAATGGAATTTTATACAATGAAAATGCTGATAAATTTGAGCTAAACAGCGTACTTTGAAAGCGCTATGTTTAAAGATGTTAATTGCAGCAGTTTTGTAAAGCAAATGGTATCATAATTGCAAAGAGGATTGAGATGATGGCTATCCCACAGTGGTATGCAGGCAAGTCTGTCTTAGCATTTTATGGGAAGGTTTTCTTCCTTTGGGTAGCTGATACTCTTGCCTGTATTTGTTTACGGATTGGAGAACGCAAAAGAGAAACAAAAAGTGCCTTTCTGCAGACACTCATCTGTTCCCACCCTAAAGTGAGTCAGAAGAATAACATTTTTTAGCATATCATCAGACTGTTTTGCCTTTCATCTACATTTCAGATAGAAATAAGTCTATTATAAGCACAGTGTCACTGCTGGTGAAATGGTAGCCCTGAAGGACAACAAAGCTACCAGAAAAAGGAGGCAGGTAAATAATATCAAGGCAAACTCATCTCTGTTGCTGTAGATGAATTGTAGGTGCTCTGTGATGGTCACGGGTTGTGATCATTGAAAAGGACTGTAAAATTTCTGAGCCAGAGCACTGTAATTCAACTATATGAGAAAGGCAGCTTGATACGGAGGGCAAGAAGAATCACAAAATTACTTCTGTGAAAGAGAAAGTAGATCTTTTAAAAAAAGGAAAATCCAGAGAGATTTTTGAACGATTAACAGACTGCAAAGCAACAACTGCCAGAAAAGATGGGATTCAAAAATATCTGTAGTTCAAAAGCAGAGGAGGCAGATGGTACAAATCCTTGACTTTATGTATACATAATCTGGACAGTAATGTTTCAGCTGTCGCACATTTTATTTCTTCAGTCTTGTTAATTTGTTTCATTTGTTGCATTTTATCTTCTCTGCAGAATCCATCTTTGCAGGACACTGAACAAGAAGCATGTCTAAACAACTGATTCCAGCAAGTTCCTAACAAATTTTTTTCTTATGATACATCATCTGTAAAATTGAAGAGGTTTTTTTTTTGCCTCTTTTCTGTATTTGATAGTATAATGATTAGACAATTTAAAATTAATATGAGAGGTTTAAATCCTCCTGGCTTGATTTAGATTCTCCCATCACTTGGGTAAATACCATCTTTTGTCAGCTATAATGTGTTTTGAAAAACAAGTCTCTCAACCTCATCTGCTGAAATTTTGGGCAGATCTAGTAGCAGTACCTCTTAGGGAGTCCATACTTGGAAGTTATTCCAATTTGCAAAATTATAAGATATTCACTGAGTCAGAAATGAAAGTGGGAAAGACTTCGATGAATCTCTAATTAAGCTTCCAACATTATCATAGGGTGTCTCTATACTCATCTGTCCTCTGCCCTCTGAGTGGAACTACTCCTGTGAGCTCTGCTTTTAATTCAGCTATCTCAGAGGGGATATTTTGGTAAAGACTTTTTAAGATAGTGCGACTTGTATCTCTTCCACGACTTTTTCAGGTCCATAGACTTTGAATTCATATTCAGAGAACCAGGGAAACTTCCTCTGAAAGGTACTGAAGCCTGCTCGCACACAAAATCTTTTTATTTTCCTGTGGTAGGACTGTTTCATTTTTTTGGTTTTTTTTGTTGTTTTTTTCCCTATAATTGATGGTCAACAAAATAATGAATTACAGATTTCTCATACATCTTCCTTTAGGACACAGGAATAAGCTGCGTTACACATATTTTAGATATTAGGACTGTCATATAACCATAACTGAGATATACTGTCTATGCACTGCAAAATAGTTCCATATCTAGAGCTGGATTCAGGCTTCTTAACATAATTATATCCATCAAATATTAAGTCTACTCGGAAGCAGATCTGAACAGAAAATTGTTCCTTTTCCTTAGGATGCTGGTAATGATGGGAATGCCTTACCATTTGTGTCTCTTCAGGTTGTGATCTTGTCAGATCTTATAAGGTAAGCAGATCCTGGCCTGCATAATAAATGGTTGGGAACTTTCCAATGAAAATTCCAGGTGCTAAGGAAAGTAGCACTGGTGATTCAGTACTTGGCACTCTTCCCACTGTTCCACAACAGACCAATATCTCAGCATAATATTGAGAAACCATTTGGTAATTCAGAGAGCCAGCTTCCAGGGGAGACACAATCAGTGCAGACAAGACTTGTAGTTATGAAATATCTGGGGAACTTCTTGCAATGTGAGAAGTCAAAATAGCACTTTGGGATATAAACTCAAGATTTTGTTTGTGCGGTACACTGCTGAGCTAGTTGGGAGGATTTGGTACCTGCTATCCTAAAGACTATAGAGTACTGAATGAACAACACGAGCACACAAGCTTACATGAAGTGTCTTGGGAAAATTCTTGAAAACTATTCTGGACTATTGTAACTACTGTTGTCATTCTTCAGTTCTCCTCCCACTCTACTCTGCCCTGGTGAGACTGCATCTGGAGTATTGGCTCCTCAGTTCAAGAAGGACAGGGAGTTGCTTGAAAGAGTCCAGCGCAGAGCCACAAACACTACTGAGGTAGCGGAGCATCTCCCTTATGAGAAGTGACTGAGGGAGCTGGGTCTCCTTAGCTTGGAGAAGAGGAGACTGAGGGGAGACCTCATTAATGTTTATAAATTTGTAAAGGGTGAGTGTCAGGAGGAAGGAGCCAGGCTCTTCTCAGTGACAGCCAGTGACAGGACAAGGGGCAATGGGAGCAAGCTGGAGCATAGAAGGTTCAACCTGAAGATAAGGAAAAACTTTTTTACTGTAAGGGTGACAAAGCACTGGAACAGGCTGTCCAGAGAGGTTGTGGAGTCTCCTTCTCTGGAGGCATTCAAAACCCGCCTGGATGCATTCCTGTGTGACCCAGTCTAGGTGATCTTGCTCTGGCAGGGGTGTTGAACTAGATGATCTTTAGAAGTCCCTTCCAATTCTTAACATTCTGTGACTCTTCACAGAAAGATAGGCCAGAGATTTTAGATGCAGTGTGATTGGATTATTAGGTACCTTTAAAATACATAATTTAGATAAAAGGAACAGCTCCCATCAGATCAAGGAATAGCCAGGGAGTTGAAATGCCTGATCTGTCTTCCTGTTCTGTTAATACAGTGCCTGTGGCAAGCCACTTGCAAAGAAAACTGGACTTCCTTATCAGGATGCAGTTTGCACAACTATTTCTAATCTATTCATGTGATGTTTCAGCAGAGTACCTTAGCATGCATTAGTTTCTGATATATAATGAGTTTTCATTCATAATTACTATATTGCTTGAAAATGAAAGTTCATAAGGGAGGAAAAAAAATATCCTTATTAAGGCTAAGCACTATACATACTCTTATTTATCAAAGGGGTGACTGCTCTGAAGGAAAATTTGTACTTACAAAGGCAATCTTCAAGAGAACACTGCTCTTACTCTTTGCAGAGACTCAACTTTTTGAAACAAATAGTCATGCCACTAAGAGAAATACTGTGCTACTGTTTTAGACCAGCACCTTGTGCACTTAATGTGGCAATGGGCCTGATGCAAAAGTTGAGTATGACCATCTATTCACATTCTGGTTAATACTAACTTCACAAAAGGACAATAAATCTGAACTTTCCTTTCCAAATGTCTCAATGCTAGTGTTTAAAATTCAATAGCATCCCTTCAGATATGGTAGGGTGGGCCATGTTTGTTTCTGGAGATATATGTATATCTACATGGAATGGAAAATCTCTAATTTAAACATTTATTATAAGGTATCCTGTATTTAACATTTGGTAGACAGCTTATCTGATAGCACAGTGAGCAAAAATCTGACGGACAGACTGAAAAGAATGCAGAGAGTATGTGTTTTTTATGTACATGAAATAGAAGAAGCTATCTGTATGAAAAGGTGACATGTAGTTAGATAAAGACGTATTTAAGGCATGAGGAAATTACATGTATATATTACAGAAATAATTCTTCAGGGAGAAGCAAGTTAAACATAATTTTAACTTTTCTAAACATTTGATTCTTATGTTGAATATACTCTAAAAAAAGTAACTAAGAGCTACCCCATGTGTTTCCCTAATAACTTTTAGCTAAAGAAGAGGGAAATGATAGATAAATGTACAGTGGAATATCATGTTTTGGGAATGTTATTGCTGTTATGTTTGGAAACAATTGTTGCATGTGTATTTCCTCAAAATACATGTTGCTCTGTATCTATATTAAGAAAGAAAAAAGTCAAAGATGTACCATCTTTGCAAAAAGAGCTGCTGAGGTTCCTCAAGAATTTCATTCTAATACCTTCCACTTTCTCATTTGTTAAAAGTGGCAATATTTGTGGCTCTCTCAGAAAAAGAGATTACAATTAAACAGTCTTGTCATCTTATTAAAATAAAAAAAAATGAAAGAGAATAAGTTCTCATAACTGGAACTCTATTTAAACCAGGACAGATTTTCTAATTACATAACCCTGAAGTTTGTAACACAATGAAATGACAAAATAGTAAAATGAATCTGAGTAAAACTAAATAACAGTATAAAAACCTTCCAAAATTCATATATCACCTCATCACCATACGAACACATGGGTCTTCGATGCTGCTTGCATTCTTTAGACCATGAAAGAAAATTATTAGATAAATAAATGTGTTAGAAAGCTAATATATTAATAGTACTCATATAAAAAGCAGATTGATATGGCATAAAGTAATAATATTTAGTCAGAAAATTTCCATGGAGAACAGAGAGGTACAGTTTTAGGTGATACAAACTGGGTCAAGTTCTATGGTGTTGCCCAGCATGAGACTGTATTTGGCTTTCCAAGTTAAACAGTTGTCTTCAAAATATGAAACTGTCCATTTTAAATGCAAAGCACACTTATATGAAGTCAGACATTACGTTGAGGTCTACTACTAGGGATCTACACCAGCCTTTGGCCACAAACAAGCACTACAAACTGCAGACTAGTTCTCGATGGAAGGCAAACATAACCTATAGACAGAGTAATGGGCAAGTGGGTCTCAGCTAAAACTGAGCCTCTCTAATGACTGACCAGTATGGTAAACTTATTTTAAGAAGTTGAATTTCAAGGACTTGTAGACATTTTATAATTTAGAAATTGAATTTCCCTACCACATATGTTATGATGATAAGTGCTAAAGAAAAAAATTGTATCATATTCAGAAAAGATTGTAAAGATTCAGAAAACTGAAATGAATTCTTTAGCTGATAATCACAAATTTCCATAGCTTGGGAGGGGAATCATTAAGCTTCAAACTTACCAGTCTCAATTAATCTTTAAATTACTTTGGCCCAGATCACAGATATTACATATGCTGTTCATAGGTAATAATATTATACACAGATCATAAATATGGTGTTCACAGATCACAGATAAATTAATGTTATTAGAGACCAGAAGACTACCTATATCAGCAAATACAACAGATAAATAGAAAAATTACTAAGTTAGTATTTACTGGGTTCACTTAAAAAGAAAACACCTTAAACCTATTTCAAGGAATTTGCAAAGCAATTACAGTAAAATTTTGAAAATCACATCTGAGCCTTTCCCAGGACATGGAACCAAATATAAATATATTGCTTCCAAAATAGATGGGAGTTTCTATATTATTTTTTCCTTTTTTGATTTTAGCAAACTTAAAGAAACATCTGATGAAAGTGACCTGTGAAATTCCTAACAACAATAAATATCAGAAATTTCAAAAGAAAAAAATCTCCTTATGATTATTCTGAACTAGAGACATCAATTCGTAGATTTCTTGCAGTGCAAAGTGAACTACAAAACTATAAGCTATTCCATGTTATTTCATGTAATTCCAATGAAAAGCTTTCATTGGCAGTAATTTTGTCTGTAAAAATAACTTGATTAAGTTTTGTATCTGTACACGTGCATGAACATGGACTAGTAGTTGCTCAAGGTGACATCTACTATGAATCCTCAATTGTGGCACAATATGCAGATCACATTTTACTGTCTCCCAAATTTATTTATGCCTCTTATACATTTTAATACACTTTTTATAAATCTGGATAATCAAATAGATTTTGTTTACACTTTTCTTCTTCCACACAGAAACCAGGGTTATGGTACTTTACTTTCAATCCTTGTACATACAGTTTTGTTGGTTTTCAATGGATTGCAGTGCAACTTCAAAATAAAAGGACTTCCAATATAATATTTTTACTGGCACATTTCAAGAATACTTTGCCCTCCAACTATTGACAGAGATCAAGATGACAACAAAATGTATATCTGATTAGCTTGGAAAATAACATTACAAACTCATAGAAACTACCTTTATATATGCAAACCTCTTATTGCACAAAAGAAACCTGGGTTTGTAAAGTGGAGAAATTAAGATTTATGTGCACCACTGAAGGGGCAAGGGCAGGCATGAAAATATTAGATTTTTTTCTGAAGTGTTTTTTTTTATTATGCTACTTTTCTGGTTTTTGTTCTTCAATATAACTACACAGGGCTCTTGATATATTTATCTGAAAGATAATATAATATAAGATAATAAGCAGGAGGAGTTAGAAACCTGTGTT
>NW_010183098.1:0-5214 GCF_000695765.1 Mesitornis unicolor
ACCAAAAACCCGTCACAGAAAACCCAATACAAGAAGGCTCCAAGGAGATTTTATTAAAGATTTTTCTATGTATAAAGTGGTCTTACAAGAAAGATGAGCAAAGTCTTTTTATCAGGGCCTGTAATGACAAGACAAGGTGCAATGATTTTAAACAAGAAGGTGGTCAAGTTAGATTGGATATAAGGAAGAAATTTTTTTGCATTAAGGATGGTGAGACATGGAAATAGGTTGCCCTGCACAGTTGCAGACGCCCCTTCATTGGTAGTGTTGAAGGCCAGGTAGGATGGGGCTTTGTACAACCTGACCTAGTGCAAGATGTCTCTGCCCATAGCAGGGAAGTTGTACTAGATGATATTTGAAGGTCCCTTCCAACCCAAAACATTCTGTGATTCCATGTTTCTATGATTTTATGGTAAATATGAAGCAGTTTATTTATTAATTATTATCTTTTTAAGCTAAAGTTTTCATTCATCTCTACCCATATGACTAGGGATCTGTTCTACTTTTTAATGAATTTATTTTGACCTTGTTAATTTCTTGAACCTTGTTGTTATGCAGTCCTTTCAAGTTTATTCCCCTGTTCCTGATGCAGAAGTGATTAGTGCAAGTGCTCATTAGATTTAAGTACTCAGTCAGATAAATAATGTAAACATTAATCAAAATTTGCTCATGTATATCACATGTATATGTAAATGAAAGTAATTTAGATATTCCAGATACTCTGCTAAGCACTTAAACCCAGTGAAGCAAAATACAGCACAGCAAACTTAAGTTGTTTTTAATATGACTGGGAGAGATTCCAACAGCTCAGACAAATCCTTTGGATTTTGTTTGCAGGTAGATATCAATGTGTAATATATCTTATTTTTTGGTTTCATATAAATTAATTCAAAATTTTGTATGTTATCAAGATTTTGGTGTCTTAGGACACATGCTGAAAACCCAGTCTTTTACATAACCCTAACCAGTAGCCAAAACAAAACATCAAGTTATCAAAGACTGTTTCTTCACATTACGTTTAAACTTGTTAAAGACTCTTTTAAAATCAGTTATCTGCTTTTGTTTCCAAATAAAAGGTTCTTCCTGACTGTTTAATTCTGAAAGTGCTTTAGCATACCATTTCCTAATCATACAATAAAATGGGATGAAAAGAAGTGTCCTGCCCCTGCTAAATAATAGAACTCAGAAGCTAATAAAGGAATATCTTGCAACATTTTCCTGATGCACTTAGATCAAAATAAAAAGCTTTACTTCTCTCCATCAACTATAATTCTAGAAACTGAAGACTAGAATGGAACTATTTTCTTGCTTTGCTGGAGGAATCTCAGACTCTGAAAGTACACCTTTTCTTACCATTAGAGTTAGACTCCCAATCATTATAATCTCTGTCTGCCTTACTTAAGTAAACATCAACTCCCTTTCACATTAATATAATTCCTAAGTGGAGAACAGAGAACACCTTGAGAGTGTAATTGAATTACTCAACTATTTTTTTCCCTCTATTTAGTATGTCATCCACATGCCTACTTTTTTTTTGTACACAGCACATATGTGACAATTATCAGGAAAAGAGCTAAGTATATGTTTGACATGAAGAATTTCAAAAGAATCAGGACACTATATTGTCTAACATTCTCCCAGTACTTGTTCTGTGGTAATTTTCTTCTTCCAGAGCTGTTGTAGCAGGTTTGAAATGCATACTTTTAGATAATATTTTTCAGTACTTACTTAAGTTAGACATTCTTACTGAGGGCACTTTATTCTTCACTTTGTTCTCCTAAGCTATCATTATTCTTTTGGTGTTTAAGAATGCACTTCTTTATCCTCAGCTGTTCAAATTCCTTTCGGGTTGGCAGTCATATTTCTAAGGATAATAGTAATATGATATGCTGAACAGTAATAGCACCCAGTCTTTCAGAAAGTCCTTGAAAGGCACAAATTCGAGATGCTTTATATATTATTTTTTTAAATGTTCAACTTGATATGCAGTTATGATTCCACTGACACATTACCTTTTATTTCTTAACAATCTCAGCTGGCAGTCTGTCCCCTACAGGGTGCCTAGACTATTTTATGCCTCCCCATCTATGTTGTCAACCTGTGCTAATTGAAATGTTTATAAAATGCTGATACTGAAATATTGCAGCTTAACAGTTCAATAGTTCTTTAATGGCCCTCTGTTTTATTAATAAAATGATTTATAGAAATATTTAATCTCACTGATTTACCATTAGCATTTATGAGCCTAGTTATTAAGCACTTTATTTCAGGATGCCACAATAATACAAACCCTGTAAAACATGAAGTATCTTGTACTAAGTTATTTTGAATTTAGAAGGAATCAATGGTGTTGAAATGTCATGGTTCTACCCCAGTGAAGCAGAGTTATTTATTAGCTTAGAACCAGATGACTCTTTTATATAATTTGCCTGTCATTATTATCAGATTTTTTCCAAATAACTTAGCACAGGGGCAATCAGAAAAGTAATCCCAAAGACTGAAAATAGAAGTGCATATCCAGTCAGTAGAAATAAAGATATTTCCATTGTCCTTGACTATTAAGCAAGGACTGCTTGATTATCAACTGTTAGTAAGAATCTGATTCTTTATTACTTATTCTAATGTCTTGAGAGAAATAATTTTCTAACACATTGTAGGCTATTACAAGGTATTTTAAAATAATACAACCATCACTCCTCTTTATATGTACCTTCACATTGTTGTACAAATGAAGTGCTGTTAGTTGTACAACTTTCACCCAGTCTCATGCATTAGAAAGTTCATAAAATGATCACTTCATTTTGGGAACAACTCTCTACCATGATGACTTCAATGAAGAAGCTGTGAAAGTGACTTTCAGAGTTCTGAAAGCAGCCACAGACAAATTGTTTCTCTCATTGACTTGTCCAAGCTTCAGCCTCAGACATCTAGGAAAGACAAATAGGAGAAAAAATTATTTTCTTAGTTCCATTAGTATATTTGATCTATATTTTATGTACTCTTGTGGTTTTAATTGGGAATAACGGGTCTTTTGGCTTTTCAGTCAAGGGCCTGGGACTTTAGACAAAAAAATTTATAGGAAGAAGGACTAATGAAAGGGTCTTTCTCTCACTGGAGCAGCATTTCTTTGACTAGGCAGATGTGCAGATGTATCGATTTCACCAGAAGAACATAAGCTACATTCTCTGGTTCTAATGGGAGGAGATAGTGGGGGACATAAGAGCTCCCTTTTCTGCAGGGTAAATAATTGTCTGATCTGAACTGAATCTTCATGTATAGAATTCACTTTTTACATGGACCTGAAGTAAATCCAGACATTCAGGCTGTATCTATTCTCTGTTGCTGCATTCTAAATTGCCGCATCTGTTTTTCCTGTACTTTGAGGCATTTCTGGCTGGTTCGAGGATGACAGAATGTTGCCTACACTTCTATTTTTATTAACATTATTTCTTTTATAATTGCTTTTACTGCTACTATTATAACATTTTACTTTCAGAGCAAAAAAAGAAATCATAACTCTACTGGTTTGGTTTGTTGTATTTAAATGCCAAAAAAAGAAAAAAAAAGGTATGTTGAAGCTTAGACCCATGCAAACAAACTGAATGAAACCTTTAGAAATAAATGTTTAGTCAACATTAACCTATTAAATCAGGCCATAGTGTTGCTTTTCCTCTTAGCTTCTTCCTTGACGTTTTCTGTGAGGAGAAGCAGTCATTATCCTTTCCAATAAAAGACAGAACTGAACAGAAAGCTGGTGAGTTTCATTCATTTTGATACACTCTGTGTTAGTCTGTAAGTGTGTGTATGTGTGTGGATATTGATGATGAGATGCTCTCATTTTTAAAAGTGTGCTCTGTACCATTCATACATATTTAAATAAAGTTGTTGGGAATATATGATACTTCAGACTTTAGCTGTCAAAAATGAGATTCCAAAGTATTCAGCAGCACAAACTAGCATAAAAAGAGCTTTGCCACTATTTATCTCTGCTTGTCAGCTTGTAATGTTGATATATGATATATTACGATAAAGCACTGAAATGAATACAGCTACATGAAAAAAATGAAGCTACATGGCCATAGACACTGAAATATTTCTGATTCCTGTCTCCCTCCTCCATCCACACAGACACATACTAAATGACAGACATACACACTCTAACAGCCATCCTGTTCTAAGTCTATTTGACACCATACAGTTATGACGTACATTAGAGCCTTCCAAATAATTGCAAAAAAATGATAAAAGATCTTTTTTATATATCACAAATTCATATTTTCCATTGACCTCAGTTAAAATGATGAGGCTCAACACCACCTGAAATCCAAGTCTACATCTGATTTTACCTCTGTGGTGGGGTGGCCATGTGTATTAGGGAATGCTATGACTGCCTAGAGATTATCAATAGTGACAATAGGGTCGAGTGCCTATGAGTGAGAATCAAGGGGAAGGCCAGCAAGTCAGTTATCATGGTGGCAGTTTGCTATAGACCACCTAACCGGGATGAAGAGATAGATATAATATTCCATAGGCAGCTGGCAAAAGCTTCGCAATTGCTTCCCCTTGTACTTGTAAGGGACTTCAGCTTCTAGGATATCTGCTGAAAATATAACGCAGCAGAGAGGGAACAGTCCTGGAGGTTCCTGGAATGTGTGGAAGACGACTTCCTGACACAGCTGGTGAAGAACCAACAAGGGAAGGTGCCCTGCTGGACCTGCTGTTTACAAACAGAGAGGGTCTTGTTGGGAATGTGATGGTTGGAGGCTGTCTTGGGCATAGTGACCATGAAATGATAGAGTTTTCAGTCCTTGGAGAGACTAGAAGGGGAGCTAACAGAACTGTCACTTTGGACTTCTGGCGGGCAGACTTTTACCTGTTTAGGGACTCGGTTGGCAGAGTTCCTTGGGAGGCAGTTCTGAAAGGCAAAGGAGTCCAGGAAGGCTGGTCACTCTTCAAGAAGGAAATCTTAAAGACACAGGAAGAGGCCATCCCTGTGAGTCGGAAATCAAGCTGGCGGGGAAGAAGACTGGCCTGGCTAAACAGGGAGCTCTGGCTGGAGCTCAGGAAAAAAAAGAGAGTTTATGATCTTTGGAAGAAGGGGCAGGCATCACAGGTGGAGTACAGGGCTACCGTGAGGCTGTGCAGGGAGAAAATAAGAAGGGCTAAAGAGCAGCTGGAACTCGATCTAGCTAGTATTGTTAAAGACAATAAAAA
>NW_010183099.1:0-8275 GCF_000695765.1 Mesitornis unicolor
CAGGGATGGAGGTGAGGCTGACCGGTCTGTGCACTCATGTACAGGGATAGGTCTGTGCCTAATGAAGATGCCTCAAGAATCTGCCCAGAAAATTACTTCTAAAAAGCCAACTTATGATTCAGTTTTTATTACCTCTACAAAATTATCTTCTCAAGGGTTGATATTTTTTCCTGGTTAGACAGGTACTGGGAGAGTTTGTAGTAAAAATCAAAAGAAGTGGAGGGAAGGAGGGAACCTGTTAGGAAAAAAAGCAAGCCTGGTCTTCTTGTGTCCTCATTAGTCCTCTTACATCCCTCAAAAACCAAGTCCAGTACCAACTGAGTTTCTCATGGGCTGCGCACAAAGCAGGGTGTAGGAGAGGAAGATGCAGCTTCCCTCACGATGAAAGCACAGCCCGCAGAGAGTAGTACTATTCTTCCGCAAACAGCAGCTCTTATTGTCAGACAGCAGCAACTCAACCCATGCATTAAAATAGCTCTAGCTTTCTCACAATTCATGACCAGAGAATTACAAAAAAGCAGTTATCCTGGATTGGGTTTGCGGTTGGTTTTTTTTCCTCTCTCCTTTTTGTTTATGAATCCAGTGGTCAAAAGCTATTACTCCCAATGGTTAGAGACCATTTCCGCAGCAGAAATACAGATACCCCATGATGTCTGCTAGCTCTCTAACCTGAATCTCTGCTGTCCACTCTATTTTGCTCGACCTCAACAGCCACAAGAAGGCTGTTAGGAACCTTCCAAGACCCCTGGTATATAACGATCCTGTTTCTTTAAGCAGTGAGCAAGCTCATCCTGCATTAAAGAAAAAAACCTAAGCCCCACTGAATTAAAAGGAAGATTTGCTATCAGCTTCGATCAGAAGATAATTTAATTTGATTTCTTTCTCAGGTACTGCTGCTTGCAGAAACTCAGGAAAACACCTCTGGAAATAAAGTCAGCACCAGTGACGCTGAGCTGGTAAGACTGACTTGTATAAACATTCTCTTGTCCTCTGCCTCCAGAAGATTCAAGTCAAATAATTTTTAAGGGTTTTTATAAGAAGATCTTAAAAGCAGGGCCTTTTGAAAAGTAGGCTCTCAAAGTCCTTGCTTCAACCTGTGCAAGCCATCATATTTAAACCTGACTGCTTAGAAAGTGAGCAGGCCATTTTTCCCACACAGTTTCACAGACTGCTATGCAGGAACTCAATAGCATCTAGGAGGTTAAAAACATGTTTTCCATACACTTCCCTGCAACAACAATGAGGGCAGTGCAGAGCTAACCCAGGGCTGAACAGCAAAACAGTCACATCTGCAAACATGCGCATTCTTGGCTATAGCTGTTTACAGGTTTGTGATTCATAATTAATACCCCAATCAAAACAACTACTCGTGTCTGAAAGCCCTAAAGCCATAACGCGCTAATTACCAATAAAAGCTCTACAGTCTCGGTTAAGCTGTGGGCACGTAACCAGGCACAGCAAATAGTGCAATGGTGAGCAAAGCTTAAACACTCTGAGTACTCTTTGATAAAGCAGCTGCAGTTCTACCTCCTCCCTTCTCCTTTCCCTTCCCTACAAAAACAAAGCACCTTGCTCCCCAAAACAACACGAGAAGGAATACAAGGAGAAAGCCCAAGCAGGAAAAGAAAAAACAAAACAAACCACAAAAGACCTCACACCCCAGTTTCTCACCAGGACATTGGGGAGCTCCACTGCAGCCATCGCCTGTAGCCAGGCCCGCAGCAGCAGCATCGAGCTGAGCAAGCGCTGCCACTATGCAGAAGGCACATCAGACATCCTTCTCTCTCCCCAATGCACCAGGCAGGACATATCTAGATATGCTGTGCAGAATATATAATTGATCTAAGCATTGCTTTTTCCAAAAAGAACTGACAAGCTGGTTCGAGAGCTACAGATTTATATTTGTTTAAGTTATTTTTTTTAAAGGACTGCTGAAGTCCACTTTTCATGGGCAGAAAGGCCTTCCTGGTAGCACCAGAAGAGCTCCAGACCTCAGTTTCTCTCACATACCTCAAGTTCCTCACAGCACAAGCAGATATTACAGTAACTTTCCTGCAATAAAACCTTGCTCAAATGGTCTTTTAGGTTTGTTTTTTTTAAAGTACCAACATGGCTCTTACATCAGTAACCTGCTAGAACTTTGTTTAACTACCCAGGACTTCTTAAGGGATCTGACAACGTTAGAAACTGCACTTCCCAGGCATGTGGCACAAGTTTAGCTGCTGTCTGTATGCTAGGGAAAAATCTACTCCTCTCAGACTGTGATTGGGACCCATAAGGCAAGCAGCTCTGTGGCATGCCTTGCAGGAAGCTCAGCACACATAACTGGAATATAATTTGGTTTACAAAGATCGGTACGGATAAGAGGTTCAATGCAATGTTTGCCGAGATGAATATCTGCTGTCTTCATGTTACTCGGCAGTCAATCTACAAAGAGATAGTACAACAGCACCAGGATGATCTCCCACTTGGACTCCTCTTTTAAGTAATTCTGGCACCAAGAGAAGTGAATGGGAGCATGCACTCATGTACAGGGATAACAAAGTATCCTTATCGAGCATGAACAGCTGTCAGTGTCAGGACACGTTTCACTGAGCACACATCCCCACGCACTGCTTCACCGGGTTACCAATTAGCAGTTATGTTAGCAGAGACGTTCCAACCCATCATGAGATGATTACTGGGAGATCATACCAACAGCAATTGTGTCAATTAATGATGAGGCTGACAAGGTATTTGTTCTGAATTACAAGGTCGGGACAATGCTCTATTAGCACCAAATCTCTGAGGTCATCTTTATTTCCCCGCTAGCTTGTGTATGACCATTGCCAAGCTGGAAAGCAAGACTGCTCCTGAGGGTTCAGATTTGTACTTTGGTGCCACTGCCGAGTGCTTGGCGGGTGAAGAAAAGGAGTCAGGAAACAACATCAACTGTAACTCTCAGCAAAATTCAAACGATTCACAAGAACAAGCTGCTGTGTTCGGACATACAACAGGGACAACAGACCAGATGCGAGTAGTGAATATTCATGGAGCTATTTCTGTCTAAAAACTGGTCCTTAAGCACAACGTAGGTTGGATGACTTTGATAAATCCCCCCCTTTGGAAGAATAACCATTTCTGACATTTAAAAAGTTAATTTTGTCCATTGAAACATTAGGACTTCTTTGCTTTTTGTTTTCTTTTAATCAACAACCATTGCTTCATGAAGATGAGCTGCTTTAAGTGTTTCAGAATGTGCCACGTAATGTGATTTGTGTGTTAGGTTGTCAAAATGGCATAAGCTCAGACAATTACAATAGAAATTGTCACCGCAGCAATGCCAGTTACGAGTAAAAGACCTCCTAGCACAACAGATTATGACTGTGACCAGATCCAGTCCTCTATCAGGAGAAATTTGTGAGAATGGAGGGAAAAGAGCAGGTGGGAGCTCTCTTGCCTAAGGTACAGCATTGCTACATTCCCTTCTGAGTAAGGCTTAATATTTAAGTATCCACACAAGCCTGCTGCTCATTATCCAATGAAGAAGGAAGTGTAGTTTTTATTTCCCAAAAGCACAAGAATTTCACAAGTGTAAAATTAACAACCCTTTTCGGCAAATGAGGATGTCCACAGCAGAAGGGAACGAAGCATTTCGACACAGCTCCCACACCAACTGCATTTAGAACCCACATGTGGGAAGTGAAACTGATCCAGAAGCATCAGGGTGGAGATTCATCGCTTCCTTTCTCTTGTGCACAGTCTTAAAATAAGACCAGTACTGATTTTACCTTCATGTCAGACAAAAATTCAGACCATCTCCAGGCCCCTAAGCAAGAGCCAAAAGAGCTGATCTCCTAGCTGCTAGAAGTGCAAATGCTTTGCTAAGGAACAAGCTTCTGTCACAGCAGATTTCCAGCCCTGTTGGAAAAGAAGGTGAGGAGATTTGCTGTTCTTGTGTCCAGAAAGGCATGAAATATGCCTTCTTATTTGGTGGGGGATATCAAAGCGGGGTTAATTTGCGAGTTGCCCCAACAGAACAGGATCACAATCGTGATCCCAGCCCAGTCCTAAACACGAGCACACGTGCATGACTGACATAACTCTCCAAGCGGTTTGAATAAGCAGAAAACTGGAAGTAGAGAGAAACCTCCCTTATTCCAAAGTGCTGTAAATAAATGCAAGTCTTAATATGTTCTTCAGCACTTTTGCCCTCCTCAGGACTGCCCTTCTCACTGAAGCAATTTGGAAGAGCTGCTGCAGACAAGCTGTTCAATCATTTGGACCACCCTGAGGAGTGAAGTACACAAGGTTTCACCCTCCCCCACCTTCCTACTCAGCACAAGTCCACAGGCAGGGTTTCACCGTGCAACAAGGCCAGAGTGAAGCCACAGAGAAATCGTATAGGATAAAGAGAAGGAATAAATAGTTAACGAGGATAAATAGTTAACTGATCCCTTATCAATAGTCAAGCTGCAAGTTAAGGAGACACATCCTTAAGCTGCAGAGTTGACTGCCAGACCTTTTCCATTCTGAACTCTAGTGCAATCATTACATGAACTCAATCCTAAACATCATGGATACTATGCAGGTTATCACTTAATTTAAGACTGCTTTGCTTTCTGGTGACAAAAATACCTTCTTGCTTTGCTTGCAGGAAATCACAGGTGATCAATAGTCTGAAAAATTAATTTCTTGTATAATACAAAGCAGATGAGACAAATCAACAAAAAGCCCTCATTATTCTTAAGTAAATTCAATTCCAGTTAGAGTTTGTTATCCTCAGCTTAGTTTCACTAGTCAGAATATTTTGTAACAGGAACAGTTAGTGGTTGATCAGCTGCTTAAAGGCTGCCTATGGAGTTCAGTGTATTTGGCAAGAAAAAAGTTTGGGCAATGCTTGGCAGACGTTTGATTTTGAACAGCACCCACCAAAATTAAGACATAAATTGCATGCTGTACTTTATTCCCAGACAAAAAAAAAGTTATTTACTTCTTTGCATTATTTTTAGGATGAAAAGGGAGATGACTGACTACAAAACCCAGAGCAAAAAGATACTTCAGACACCTGACGGACTTTAGTTGAAGATGATGAATAGGTCTGCAGAGCAAGAGCAGCTTCTTTGTTCCTGTGGGAGGTCTGACTACCTCTGCAAGTTTGGGGGCAGGATTAAGCCCCATCATTTCCATGGGTAGGCTGATTATTTACACATGCAACCCCTGAGCATATGATGGTCCCCTCTTACCTTGCCCCAAATCCAGTGCATGCCTTCATCACCAAATCAGTGCACGCACTTTAACAGCACAGGAGCTGTACATTCTCACAGTAATTTTCCACCACCCCAATAAGCAGATGTCTTCCAAGTAATCCCAAGCTCCTGCAATTTGCCTTTTTTTTTAAACTCCATATTCCATCCTGTACCCAGGTTGAAAAGTGAATTTAAACCTGAAATATTTATTCATTCATTTCTAATTAGGCTCACCTAGGACACTGGCAAAGCTCCAAGATAAGCAACTGGATTAAACTGCTGAATTCCTCTGTTTCAAGTGGAATATGTTTGAGTTTATTTATAGCCATTATATCAATTTTATCTGATGATTTATAGAAATCGTGTCTGAGTCATCTCTCTGGAACTCAGAGTCAGCATGTACGTTATCAGCTTTGAACTTGCAGTGTAAGGACAGTTGAGTCAGTAGGGTCAGTAATTGCAAAGCAAATTGCCAAGTTGCTTGCTTTCTAGCACAGTAATGATTTAAAAGGTGTGCTTCTTCCTAATTTTAGCCAAGATACCTACAATGTCACACCATTTTATAGCCACCAAAGAATTTCAAGCAGTGACCAGTCAGAGAACGGTTGCCCCAAAGGAACAGGACTCCCAAGTGTTTGCCATTGCAGAGTGGCAAGTGCCTTTTTCCATATCAGCAGCTTTCTACTCAAGTTTGAAGTAGTTTCTAAACACTTTCACATGCATCAATTGCTGTGAAAGACTCAAGCTGAACCCTAAACCTTCACTTTGCCACTTAGTTCCTTAAGTAATATCAGAAACTACTTGCACTGTACAGGATGCAAACATGCAAAATGCACTTTCACCCTCACTTAGACCTTGCAGAGGTCAGTTTCTGAGGAAGCAGTGTTAACTTGTATAATTATCACATCATTATAAATGGAACACAATAACCCAAAGCTCGGGAAAAATTCCAAATACCAGGAGACAATCTTGCAAATAGGAAAAAAAACAAAACGAGATCCCCCTCGCAGTGACAGACACTGCAGTACCACAGCCGTTTCAATAGACTGCTGCATGTAGTTTAAACTAAACAGATTTGTTCTGGTGCCAGCTTTTGTCTCCTCTGCCAACCAAATCTGAGACTTAACCTCCTATCATTTTGACCAGACCCACAAGCTGGGGGGACAAGAGACTACAGCAAAGCTGTGCAGGGACTCCTGCTGGGAAAGGGACAGTTGAATGCTGATGGCTCAGGGGAAAAGATAAAATGGTCATCCCCGACAACAGTCTTTAAACCAGCTTCCACATTGCCTACGGACACAACTTGCTTGGTCCGTTTCCAACAAGATATGTTCCAATACAGGACAGGAGAAGCACACTCCACGTGCTCATCATCCCTAGACAGCCAGCTAGCCAAGTAAACTGAGAAATACATTACATCTAACACAGAAGAGGCATTCAACAGAGCTGAAGAGGACTGAATTTGAGAGCATACCTGTTCAAAATGGAGGAGAGGGAGCCATCCAGCAAGAGGTCTCATTTATGCACCGCTTTCGATTTCAGGTACTACAGTACCACGGCAAAGGCACTGGGCAGTCTCAGGGAAGAACATTACTCAACACCGGCCTGTGGGATCACCAAGGAGAAGAATGAAGCCACACAAGGCCAGAGCTGCTTAGATCTCTCCATGGCAAAGAGGAAAGGTGTGTCAACATAACCTGACACGTACAGAGACGGCTGACAAGGACAAACAATACCAGAACAGACACCGGATCTCCAGGGACTGCCGGGAGAAGACAGTCACCTTTAGATTAACAGACTCCAGACTACACCCAGGTCAGTGCTATCCAGCAGGAGCCAAGGAAGGTTCAGAAATCAAGATAAACTCATCACTGCCTTAAAAGGAATGGAATTAATGGCCACCAGCACAAAGACCATAGCTTTGTGAAAGGTCAACCACGTGTTTCCTGCCAAGTAACTGACCCTGCCCTCTAAGTGACATCAACAGCATCAAATAAAGCTTCCCACTAGTCTCTATCTGCCGTAACAAGTCCCAGTTCCCACAGGGTTCTCAACTCAGACACAAAATGATACAGGAGATGGTATCTCCCATCCACCCTGGGAGGTCAACTAAACTTATGCTGGCCACCAACATGAAATAAGAAGAGGACGCTCTCCTCGCAGTACTGCTATGAAACCCTAGAAGGATTTCGTTCCATCTCAGCAACTCAAGAAGGAACCACTGGTTACCATTTCTCTAACCCAAGATAGTCCTCTGCGCTACTGAGACCACACAGATAAATTAACAGTCCAGACTAAAATAACGGAAAGGAAAAAGCAGCTTTTCTCATTTCACCCTAAATCACACTGCTCTTCCATATTAGCCCAAGAAAAGTTTTGTTTGGATTTTGTGTTTACTTTTCCTACCACATCACAGTAACTACCTGAACAGCTGCTGAATCTGCAGGCTGAGCTGAGAACGTGTCCAGCTGAAGGACATCCTTGACCTGCAGAACTGTTTGCCACAGCACCGCACCCTTCGTATTGTGGCTCTGGATGCTTACTAGGTATGTGCCTATTCAGAAAAATGTTTTGCTTGCACAGCAAAGCACCTTTATGAAAGTATTCTGAAGGACAACAAATGAGCTGGATTTCTGCCTGAACCAGCAGGTGCTTCTGCAGGCCATGGTCCCACAGTGTTTCTGCACAAGGAGGCGCAGCAGGGAGCAGACATGGACGCCTGTGAGCACCAGGTACCACAGTGGACACTGGCAGGCCTTAGAAAGGACAGTTTGCACAGTCATGAAACAGGAGTCCAATGCAAGCTTTTAAAAAAGTATCAGCACACCTAAATAACAAAAGTGGAGATATTAAGCAGTTTCTGTGCTCCCTTCTTACCAAGTCTTAGAAAGAGGCAAGGAAGTGAATTAGATGAGAATCTTATTCCAAGAGACTCTTAATGCTGCTTAAAAAAATTGAAGGAAACAAACAAACATCTCTCAGACATCTTGAGGAACCCCTACCTGACTCAAACTCTTCTAGCATGAATTCACAGAATCACAGAATCG
>NW_010183100.1:0-744 GCF_000695765.1 Mesitornis unicolor
AGTTTTGTGCTGTTCTCATGGCTGTTTCATACGAGTTAGTAATAAGCACATCTTGATCCATCTAAAAATAAAAATATTTATTTGTCTAATATTTTAGCATACACAGAAATATGATTTTCAGATCAGCATTTCTCATTCATCAAATAATTACAGCAGACATAAAAATTAAAATGCTTAATTACTAGAGCAGCATCATAAAATATTATACCTACAAAATCATTCCTGCACAAAAAAAAAATAATTTATGGCTCTTTAAAAAAAAATCTTACTTTTTTGTTTGATTCGTCCTCTGAATTAGGATCTTTTTCTGTTGATGGCAAATGCACCACACACTGAATAAGCTGCAGAACTAGTGCTGTTACCATCTGAATATACATAGGCTCTCCATCAGTGTCACTGCTGTTTAACCTGTTAATAAGAAAAGACAGCATTATCTAAAACTAAACAAAAAGAAAAAACAAAACAATAATTTTGGTCCTAAATAACACCTTTCTAAAATTTTTACCACAGCTAGAGATCTATGTTCTAGACATTTATCTAGTAATTTACTTCTCACAGGCTCTCATCCTACTGGGGGATTTCAAACACCCTGACATCTGCTGGAAAAGTAATACTGTGAGCTGTAGGCAATCAAGGAGATTCCTGGAGTGCCTCAGTGAAAACTTCTTAAGCCAGGAAACAGACAGCCCTACCCAAGGGGATGCAATACTGACAGACAGCCCTACCCAAGGGGATGCAATACTG
>NW_010183101.1:0-1162 GCF_000695765.1 Mesitornis unicolor
CCGAGCGATTCTGTGATTCTGTGAAAATATACACTATATTTAAGGAAAACTGTCCTGACAGTAAGGATATTAATAAATCCTACTGATATCTCCCCGACTGAAGGTATTTCATAATAGATCAGACTGACAGGTCAGCTACCTAACCATCGGTTGAGAATGGTTTAATAACAGTTGATTTTGCCTTTGAGCCAGGGAATAAATAGCATAATGCCCTCCTCAGATACCTTCCAGATGTTCCTTCTGTGACCCTATAAGCTTCCTCACAGTAATAAAACAAGTACAGAGAGAATAAGGGAAGTAAAATCAACTAAGAATAAGAACTGTCTGAAAGGTGTCTAGCAAGAAATAAAATATGATAAGAATAAAAGTAATACTAGCAACATTTCAATTCTGTAACTAGGTAGCTATGGTACGATTGTTAACACCAAAAGGCATCAAAAATGTTGTATATTTGTGAGGGAGCAGGTTTACATATTATGTAAACTTTCTTGTGTACTAGTTACTGTGGCAGATGCTAAATAATATCTGTTGGAGATAAACATTTTAAATAAGAATGCCTGGAAAACTACCTTGCAGGAGTCCTCAAAGAGTTATTGGAGGAGGGCTCCAGTCTGCAAACATGAATTTTTAAACAAATCTTAGACTGTACGTACAAACTGAAACAGTGCTAATGTAAAAAGTTCATTATTTGAGAAGGACAAATAGAATATTCTAGGTTACAGTTTGCTTGGCAGCAATCTCAGATAAGCAGAAAAGTTGGTAGAGACTTGACTGATACAGGTTTAAAAGCAATATAAATAATAATACAAATCAGTATTTTGCGTAAGAATAGGTTTTATCAACTGAAACTTTTAAACTTCCTGGTAAAATTAAAAGAATAACGGAATTCCATCCCACAGGAAGTGGGGGGCGGGGGGAGAGCGGAGTGAGCAAGCGGCTGTGTGGTGTTTAACTGTCTGCTGGGTTAAACTACAACAGCATATAATTTCTTAGAGTGGATACAACCAGAGTTCTACAATAATCTGTTGTATAAACATATACAGTCTGAATCCTATTATTAAAAATAATAAAGTTTTGGAGTTTTTAAAATACTTATGTTCATACTGATGGCACACTGATGGTTTACAATACGCTATTGTTATGGTTTAAGGGTTACCAGCCT
>NW_010183102.1:0-3167 GCF_000695765.1 Mesitornis unicolor
TTGCAAGCCTCCAGTCGACTGGGACCTCCCAGCTAGCCAAGCTGGTCTGCTAGTACATTTTTGGCTACTCACTCTGAATGAAGCCATTTGCCATCAAGTAGAATGAAAACAAAATGAGCAGTCACTTGATCCCTAGAAACACTGACACTTCTTTACAGCGATGGTGGGTTCAACACATTTTTCATGGGCTAAGAACGGGCAGAGGCAGAAACACATTAGAACAAATAAGCTAAATAGTTCCTCTTATCTAAAACTAGGTAGAGACAAGCTCTACTTATTACAATGAGGACTTTAGACCTCAGAGAGCATCTGTGGCATTTGATATCTGCAAACCAATCACTGAAATTCTGAACTTGTACAGCTTCGTGTTGCTGATGAGGCTGTGGTTGAAAACTGACACATTGATTAAATGGAGCCTTCCGTGTGATTCAACAAACTCCTTGACCAAACTGTTCATCATCACTGGTGTCACTGACTCCATGTCTTGTCCCAGCAGATCCATCACCCTACTGTCTCCAGTGAAACCGCAGGCAATCTCTTTTCCTTGCGGCATGCTTCTAACCTTTGAATTTTCTGATGCTTGTCACACGTCTTAATCTGCCAAGATTCGACTTTGGGGCAAGCATGTAACAACAGCCTATAAAAACTGTAACAAACTTATTTATGAAACACTTAAAATGTCACAGGATTATTTGTTCAAACTGGTATCAAAATCTTGTAGTTGAAGTTTTATGCTTCTTAAAACAAAAGATTATCAAGAGAGACACCCAGTTTGGATAGGGTGTAGATAACCATGGAGCAAACAGCAAATGAAGCATGAGATGCAGGACTCTCAATAGATGTACTGCCACTACTCACAGATTGCCTCTTTTTGTCACATTAGCTTTTCATTTCCACTCCTGTTCTCCTGACACATCCACATCTCTGATGGGAGATGCACAGCAGCAGGAACAGGGAGAGGACATGTATTCTCATAAGAGCTGCAGTAACAGCACAGGTGTGCTGCACACCTTGCTCTCTGACCCAGCTTACTGGACGCACCAGGACCCATGAACTCCGGTCCCTTCTCACACTGCTAATCCCTCCAGATTTTGGAAGGGTGCATGAAACTCCCTTCACCACTGCAAAGGCAACAAGAAAATTATGCATCTCTGCCCAATCAGTAAAACTGCCTCCTTTCACGTACATTCCAAAGCCTCTGTTTTACCCTAACAGAGGTAAAAATACACCAGAATTAGCTTTCCTAAAGGAAGAAGGACACTCCTTTTCCACTCTGCTTTTCTGCTCTGAGCTGCCCACAGCCCACCCCAAATCTGTGCCCTGGCACTGGGACACCGCCTCATGCAATTGCTGTCCCAGTGTTACCAACACATCAGTGCCTCAGACCTGCTTTTACACCGCAGCAACTTGTGTTGAGTTGCAAGATACCATCCTGTACCTTTCCTTCACCTCTTCCTCTTCCCGTTTCCTCCTACACTCCTCCTCTTCTTGCCATTGTCTTTCCTCTTCCTCTCTTCTGATCTGCTCTTCCTCTTCTCGCCTCCTTCTCTCCTCTGCTTCCTGCTTCTGCCTGAGTTCCTGCTGCAGCAGGTGCTGGTAGAGGCTGCGAGCCAGGCGGCCACGCCAGTGCTTCTGCAGGGTGACTGCAGAGGCCTTCAGTCGCAGCAGGCTCTTCTTCCAGAAGTACGCTCGGTAGTTCTTTTGGATTATCACAACACTGGCTAGCACCTTTTGATACTTCTTCCTAGAAACAGAACCAGACACTTAATGCGCCAAGAAGCAATACGTACCTTGCATTTCCCGTGACCTGGTGTATCGACCAGTCTTACCACATCCACAGAAGAATTAATTTGGAAAAACATTGCTCAGAAATGACACAATTTCTGTTCCTCTACTGGCACTACCTGTAAATCGTATTTTTCTCACTGTTCTCACTCCTACATCTACCACTGCTTTGTTTCTGTGGGCACCTACTTTAGTGATGACTCTCTGAGGACAAAGGACAAATGTTTGGCACATGGAAAGAGAAAGTCTACTGTCCTGAAGTCTCCTTGCATTGCACATACACATATTCACTGTGCAATTGGCATCATTGCTCAATGTGGATTTATTACAATAAAAACACAGAAATGGCCTTACTGTATGAGAACAAAGTCCCATATTGCCCCATCTTTTAAGTGGCCAAAAGCAAATTACTCCAGGAAAAACAAAAACAGGGCAAAAATAGATCTGGTCACATTAATCTCGTATTGTCTGGGGGAAAACACAGTGATACTACAATATTGATTGCTGAATATGAGATTGTAACAGGCTCCCAGAAACATATACTTATATTGCACAACATTTTGCCTAAACAATAACGGTATCAAAATCAACTTTGCTGTACTTTAAAACCAAAAAACATGGTAGGGCTCCAAAAGAAAAGAATCGTTGTTCAGCATTTCTGTAGTCCAGTGAAGTTCTAGAAAAGTCAGTTCTTGCCTCTGCATTACAGAACGTTTTTATCAAGGACCTGAAAAAAAAAGTCACTGGTAGAAGTTTGTACACGATACACAAACTGAGCAAATAACAAAAGGGTTACTATTACACAGTAATCTGAATCAATTTGTAAGCTAGATTCAAGTAAACATTAAACAATTCCAAAAAGCCAAACATAAGGTCTTCTATTGAAGAACCAAAGGCCAAGCACACCCGACGTGGGACTGTGTTAGGAAGCAGCAAGTCAAAAAAGGATTTAGGAGCCCCCAGGGATCATCAGGTGAAGGCAAACTCCCAACACAATGCTGTAGAAAATAAATACTACTGGAATTCTACTTGCAAACAGAAATACTGTGTAGAAGGGGACTGCACTGCTACTTCCATCCTATGTTCAGCATTAGCACCTCCCTTTCAAGAACAAAGTTAGACTCTCAAGTGATTTCTGAGGAAGCTGCACTGGAACCAGAAATCATGGCTTATAGCAAGAGAGCACTTGCTCCATGACCTTAAGAAAGAGAAGGTAGAGGAAAGGCTTGATCCCAGCCAAAGTACCCACATTTTGGGGTGACGTTTCTATTCATCCAACAGGGGACATAACAAGATTTAATTGACCTGAAGCTGAAATCTATTCAGGTTGGAAAGAAGTGGACATTTTTTTGCAGTAACTGAATATATTTAGACACCTTAAT
>NW_010183102.1:3198-6394 GCF_000695765.1 Mesitornis unicolor
GGGGAATGACCATTGGTACTATTAAAATCAAAACTTTCTTTACTCCAAACCAGAATTTGCAGAGTTTAATTCTACAGGGCTGTTATATGGGATGATCTTGGGCCAGCAGGCTACAGTAATCCTGTGAGGTCTTACAGTCCTAGAAAGCACGCTGGAAATAGCACAGTACTCTCACATATCCTTCCCACAGACCTTCTGCAACCCCCTGAGGAAAAGACACACCTCAAAATCCCCTTCCTGGCAATCAAACCTCTTTCAAATGGCAACAGGGACCCATGCTGACAGCTTGCCACCTCCCTGCACATCAGATAAGTCGGCCTAGTCAAGAAAATCAAGAGAGGTATGCTAACAGCAGTAGTGTGCAGAGGTCACGCTCTTTTCCGTAAGTATTAGGTCAAAGGGAGGAAGCACAGAGAAAAGAAGAGGAAAGGGAAGAGGTGATAAGAAGTGGGAGGTTTTAGATTAATTCCTCCTGGGCTGCAGTCCCCTCACCCCTGCTCCCTCCGTCCTCCCTGTGCCCTGCACATGGGGTGTGGAACAGCTGCACCCACACCCTCTGCCACGGCAGATATAAGTGCATCAAACAGGGCACTCTGACTTTTACAGAATGCATCTGCCAGAAACTCTCTCAAGTGCAACATGTGCCAAGCCCTGCCCAGCCACAGGCTGGCTCTGCCTGCTCATCTGCCAGCCTGAAGTGCCCCCTCCTTCCTCACGACCGCAGCCAGGCTTGCAGACACCCTTCAGCTGGAACTGCTGCACACAGGCCATGAATTTCATTCCCTTTGCTCAGCCTTCCATCCACCCTCTGGCATTGGCCAAAGAAATTCAACCTGCAGCCTATGCCTGGGTGTCGGGGGACATCCTGACCGTGTATCAAAAGAGAGGATGGGGTGGCTGCAAGGCCCTAGTGCTGCACTGGAATTTAGTTAATTACTCTGAGCAGTAAGGTCTTGCAGAACCCAGGGACACAGCCACATTTGTACATGGATCCTGCAAGCCTGGGCACAGTGATGTGTATTTTAGCTGGTGAACCTGCAGCTCAGAGTTCCACAGATTAGCTACAAAAAAATGAGGCCATTTGAATGGGCTTCATTTTCTTGTCTGACATTTTAGTGATCAGTCAGAGTTATTAGGCTGCAGGGAATGAGAGCAAAGAAAACATCCTCACCTTTAGGACTGGTTCTCCAGGCTCCCAGGACAAGTTCACAAACGGAGAGAAGGCAATAAAATCCTTCCCAAGCTGTATGTACCCTTCCTCGCCAACCTACTTTGCATGAGACCAAATGAATTTAAATACACTTGTCCTTGCAAAACTAACAGAAATGGTACCAAGGCAGTGCACACCGGTACTCTGGCCCTCTGCCCCGCTCTGCACAGACCATTCACCACCTGCCCAGATGAACTCCCCCTCTTGCTGGACCTTCTCCAATACAGGTGCAGTGCAACTGGAAACTCTTCACAGAATTTTCCAGTCTCCCTCTCCAGCTCTTTTCTCATTCCCTGCTCTTCCCTTCTGTAAAGTCTAGTTACCTCTAGCTGCTTGTGAGGATTTCAGAGGCCCAGCTTGTTCTTAAAGATGAGACTCAGAAGAGCAGCATGTGGGATGAGGAATTCAGCTCTGTGGAGACTGGAGGACCACAAGATTTCTAGCCAAGAGGAATGCTACTGCAACGCTGTCTCCATCACAGCCCCGCAGGGCAGCAGCTACCTCCCTGTGAACTCAGAAAAGCAGTAATCCAGTTTGCCTGCAGTGATGTTTCCCAGAAAAATCAATTTTCCTGTGCTAATCCCTACCCCTCTCTCCAACTGCTAGACATGAAGTAAAATAGACCAGAGGCCCTGACACAAAGAACTTGAAATCTCATGTACAAACAATAGAGCTAGCTCACTTGTCTGCCTAGAGGGAAATAAATAAATGAATAAAAGCCCCAGAGACCAAGTGCGTATTTTGCCGATATTCCACATTGGCAAGGCAGGGTACAACCCCTGCAGACATTTCCCAATGCAAAATGAGCTACCTGGTGTAACTGGAGCTCTAAAAAGAGCACCTGCTAGAACAGCTCTGCTGGCCAGGGATTTCACCTCCTCACACCCCTGACTGACAGGTGTCTGGAGCAGAGACCAGCCAGGAAAGAGCATCTTACTGGGATTAAGCGTGCATGCCACAGCCATGAAGGAGTCAGCTGCTACACCACTGCGAGGGGCAGAGCAGGGGTGGTCTGTCTGCAGTTGGTTCTCCCAGTCCTCCTCTGGTCAGGTGCAAAAGGGAGCGGCAAGAGGAGATTACTGGTGCAAAGCTGGCCAAAAACCAATTCTGAAGAGTTAATTAAAAGGAGAGGGAGATCACGAGGCAAACGGGCAGGGCGAGGAAAGGGGGTGAGCAGAGGCAGAGCTGCAACTGAGGAAGAAGCGATTTGCAGGGGGAGCAGAGAACAGTTGACAAGGAGAAGAAAAAGGATGGGACCAAAAACGTAGGTGGGGCCCAGCCAGGAGAGCCTTGAAGGCAAGGAAAAGGTGTCATCAGAGGCAAGCAATGGGTACGGAGGTGCCTGCAGAAGTCTGCTGAGCAGCGCTTGAGGGAGGGTACAGGCGTGCACAGAACTTAAGAAGAGGTGACAAAGGTGCAGGAAGGTTTCAGCAGAACTGATGCCGACAGGGAGGGAAATCCTGCAGCTAGCTCTCCCTTAGAGTACAGGGGGGAAGAAGGGAGCGATGCGAGGGGACTAGAGAGCAAAGCAGGGGCAACCCACGAACACAAGCACAGGGATGGTGGGGCAGCCCCCAGCACTGACCTTGCCATGTAGCCCAAGACGTGGGCTCGGATGACTATGGCTGCTTTCCTCAACTCCTCTTCCCGATCCTTCTCCAGCTTCTGCTCAAGAGCTTCCTTCAGGAAAACCTGACGCCACGGGGAGGAGTTTCAATAAACACAAAGAGAGGAAAGAAGTCAGTCCCCGGGAGAGCCGGGAGGTTTCATCCCCGGGTGACCGGCGCGGAGTGCGCCCTGCGCCCGGCCGCTCCAGCGCCAGCCCCGGCGCCGCGCTCGGGGTGCCCGTCCTCACAGCACCAGGAAAAAGTTTTGCAGCGACGTGAGCCAAACTCTGTGCCCAACCCCCGCCTCCCTCGCTCTGTGGTCAAGACTTAAAAGAGAGAGAGAGGGAGGGAGCAGAGGAAGGAGGGAGAGAGGAGGGAG
>NW_010183102.1:6515-6785 GCF_000695765.1 Mesitornis unicolor
TGCAGGAGGCACCGAGACCTACTTGGGTGATTAAATATTTTGCAAAGAAACTCCTCCGCATCTCGAGGAAAGGGAGGAACATTTAGGTCTCCAGGCGCCAGGAAGCAATCTGAACAGCAGTTCTAATAATGGAAGACAGTCAAAAGCTAAAAAAGCCCTGTTGCAGTGCAAAGCCTAGTGTACCCTCAGTCCACCACAGCTGCAGCCCTCCACCAAGCTCCAAAAACTCTGAGATGGAGGTGCTTCCTTGCCGAAGAGGTTCAGCAGTGC
>NW_010183102.1:6816-40124 GCF_000695765.1 Mesitornis unicolor
GCATGTATTGAGGGACACTGAGCCCCAGTGGGAGAGGTCTCCAAGTATTACTGGTTGCACTCCAGTGTCTAGTATCTTCATTCTCAAGCATCTTCCATCACCTGTATTTCAAACCTCTGCTCGGTGCTAAATGCTTGTGTGAGGGATGACAGTGCTATCCTGGAGACAAAAGGACTAAGATACAAGCAAGATAACGGCATGTCTACAGGAATTATGCTGACATACCTGTGCTACTTTAACTCAGCTGCCTCGTATTATGTTAGCTCAGGGTTCAGCACAAATTGCTGAAATAAATGCTTTGCTTTTGAGGTGAACTGCAGCCTGCATGGAGCTCCCCAGCACTGTGGGTACACTCTAGCAGCACCCAACCTAAAGTTGGCTAAGGAAAAGTTCTTACGAGCTGCAGTCACAGCAGCAACTGCCATATGGCCGTGCTCGTGTGACCTGCTGCCTGACATTGGCCAATTCCCTGCCTGACATTGGCTAAATTGCTGCCAGGACCAGCAGCAGAACAGACGGCACTAGGAAAGTGCTGCCCCACTTGTTAAAGCGCTGTCGTGAACACAGGCTGTGAGCTGACACACATCAACATGCAGAACTACATGAATCAGTAAAAACTCTTTACAAATGCATTGGAATTGTTTGGCTATGCTGAGGGGCCAGAGGGATGTTCAGAGATTTGAACAGTCATTTAATCCAGTGTTCGGCACAAACTCTCCCTCTCCCCACTCACTTCCCCTTATGTTGCTGTATACCTTACCTTCCACCGCTGCTGTTGGCCTGCTCACTTATTTAGGCTCTTTTTTACCCCTGCAATGACTACCATGTACTGAAACCTCTCCCTGAGTTAGTACCCATTGCCAGTGGCTTCCCTGGACTCAAATTTCTCCTGGGCAGCCATTTCCATTAAGACAGCCTTAAGAAATCAGCTGTTTTGTAATGATTAAGTCACTGTGGGTAGCCTTAAAAGAAGGTTCATTATCAAGGTACTGCCAACCATGAAGTTGGCATCCTTCCCTGCAAAGTTGTACATCCACTCCCTCTGTCAACTCAACAGTCTTTTAAAGACTTCTTTGAGGCAGGGATTGCTCATTCCAGAACCAAGCAGCAATTACCCATTTCAAGAATGCAACCAGCAAAACACCGTCTCAGTCCATTATCTTCATCAAATTGCAAAAATATTCAGCCCATCAGTATTTTGCTAGCAAGCATAGACTTAGCTGTGCCAGTAAGGAGGGGGGAAAAACCTAACTTTGAGGCATGCAGAGTTCAACAACACCCAACCCTAATCCTATAGGGTCTTCTATATATGCTTGAGTGAGGGGTTAATCTCAAATAACGTAACAACATGTAGTTATAAGCTGCTGCCATTTTAAGGGACTTTTTTAGGCTCCTGTAGATGACAAGGCAGGGTAAAATGTATTCAAATCCAGAAATATTTTGGATGCCTTGCGGAAATAACTTGGAAGGTGACCGTTTCTTTATCGTAATTCTTAGTCACTTTCTGAAAACATGCAATCACTTTCATCTGAGGAAGGAATGATTAAACAAAACATACAAGGTTACTTCTGTCATATCTGCGCCTATTAGACACTGGCCAAGTTTTCAACCTCAATGCCACACCACAATGCTCCTTTCACAACCTCAGTGCCTGCGTGCACCATCAGTGCCACAGTGAACACGTTATGTGGAGATCAGCAGACACAAATGTAACTGTGTGTGCACCCATGTGTACGTAAGTGGGATCATATGATGGGTCACTGTGACCTGGATACCAAACAGCCTACAGAAACCTCTTCCTTCAAACTGGGCCTGCAAAACAGCAGGTTGAAATGTGGAGTTACTGCTTTCCAACAGCAGGGATTACTTCCATACCAGCCTTTGGAAATCTGTGTTGTGGGTATGGGCAAGTATGGCAGAAGGCCCAGGTGCATTGAGGAAAGGGGCACTGATGCTGCTGCTTCATCCCAGCACATCCCCAGTGAAGATGAGGGCACCTCAGCACAAGCTCTTCCATCATCACACTGCTTCTTTGCATCTAAGCCCTCATCTCTGCCATGCCACCGGATAAAACCTGCCTTATATACATTAATACCTCTTATAAACATTAATTTGACAATTGCCAGCACAGCAGCTGCTCTATTCTTAATGAAAAACACAAAGATCATCCTGCCCTTCCTCCCCTGTTTCCTTTCCCAAGCTTCACAATCCCCTGCACTAATTCACAGAGACTTTTCCTTCCTCCTCCAAACAATTGCTAGGGTTATAATTATTCTTCCATTCATTTTGCAGGAAGTATTCCCCCTTCTATAAGCTTTGCTCTTCACCCACCCCTTATACTTCTTCCTAGGTTACATCCTCATTGGCCTGTTCCACCTTTTTCAGTAGCTGCTCCCAGCTCCATAAGCCAAGGTTGGTTTTCACCTGGTGGTGGGAATCCCTGCCTGGGTACCCAGAGCTGCACCTGTAGCAGAAGTGGCGGAAGTGCAGTCTAAGTGGCAGCAAGGGCACACATGGGACTTCCTCTCCAGAACAACAACCTCAGCTGTAGCTGCAGTTCACCCTTACCTGAAAGACTCTGGAAAAATTAAGGCTCTTTTCTTCATCGACCCACATACTCCAGGTCTGTGTTACCTTGCACCAGCTAAAACATGAATGCAAAGCACTCTGTAATCCAAAACTCCAGCACAACAGCTGGATACAGGCAGCAGGGAAAGGATTACCAGGAAGCACCACTGCTCTGCATGGCCTTACCTTGGCATCTGCTTTCCTAGGGGCAGGCTTTCTGGAGGTACTGTTACAGAGCTGCAAGGGGGGTCTCCAAGGAAGCAATGAAGTGGCTTTGCCACCATCTGAGCATGGGAAAGGAGGTCAAGCAACTCAGCTGAAGAACGAAATGAAAGGGCAATGCCGACAGCACTTTGGAGTAGCTAGGGACTGTCCAGCCACTCAGCATGGCAGCAAGGGTGGGACAGGCCAGGGCAGCCTAGGAGTGATATATTCCTCACAATAAATAGAGCTGCTCCCCTCTACCAGGACACACACATCTAATCCAAACCCTGCTGAATGTAAAATAACTTCTACAACCAAACAAGATGGCTCAACTGCTTCCCAACTCCTTTCAGTTTTCCTTCTCAGTCACAAAGAAATAGAGAGATACAAAGACTGCCATTCTTAATAATTTCCTTCTTCCCACAATACTCAGACTCGACAGCCACCAGTGCCCTAGCAGACAGCCTGCCGTTTACCAACATGCCGCATACAGCTCTTCAACCAAGTCTTAGTTTATAGGACAGGACCATTCAAAAAAATTACATTAGAGTACATGCAGTGTTTCGGCAAAATGCAACACATTTTGTTTGCCACAATTTACCACCTATATTGTTTTTCCAAAAGTATTTTTTTGTGCAGGTCAAGGAGTGAGTGAAGACAGAGAGACTCAGTCCTTCAGGATGCACTGAGGACTGAAGAGAAAGGGATCCTATTGCTGCCAGGGGCTCAAAGCAGCCTGGCTTTCCTGCTTGTTGTCAGTCTGTTGTAATCCCTGGACTCAAGCTATATAGCTTATAACCTTTTATACTCTAAAGATGAGTATGTGCATGTGAGTTTGGTCCTCACATGCATTTCCCTGCTGCCATCTCGTGTCATGCTAGAAAGAAAGTTCAAACTCCGTGTTTACCAGCTCTAACCACCCCTTTCTAAAGCTTCCCAGGCACAAGCAGCTCTGCAACACACACTCACTCCACACTAAAGTGCTGTGAGGCTGGCAGTCACCCAAGCAGTGTGGGTTATCTAGGGACAAGAATGACTGAAATGGTTCCTGGTTTGCAGGGGCCAGTGAGGAGACACCAGATTCCCAAATCAAAGATGGGGAACGCTTTAATCACAGAGCAGAAATACATCTAAGTGATAAAACCTTCTTTCTTGAACAGAGACAGAGGCATGTGAAGGAAAACTTCAGGTTAAGACATCTCTTTCCCACAGCAATGGCCAGTGGTTTCCTTGGTTGTCACACAGAGTTCATAGGCCAGGCTACCAACTGGGCTACCACCACTCCTCTAAGAAGGGGAGAGATCCCACTCTCTAAGAAATATTATAGTCTATCCACACATTAAGAAATGATTGCTCAAAGCAACAAATATAATTATCTGATTTCCTGGACAAATTCAATGTGAATATCCATTAGAATAATTTCCAGTTCCGTTGTGACCCTGGAAATATTCTGAACTACTTTTTTGAAGGCCTCAGGGCAAAATTTTTTTTAAAGTTGCTTTGATGGACCACCATCTGCTCTGGATACAGAGTGCATACCATCTTGGTATATTCGTTGAAGAATTTACTGGAGTATGTGAAAAGTTGTGATAGAGATGGTTTCCCACTCCCCGGTTTCTACAGCGATATACTTCACAACACTCACATCTGTTTCTGTGGGAAGCTGTCTCAAAGCTTGAAAAAATTCAGGCTGAAACACCTAGCTCCCTCCCCATTAAATGAAAGATAATCATACATTTCCAGCTGGATGTCTGGAGAAAAAACAACAAAAACAAAAACAAAAACCTAACCCCAAAAATCCAGACTATACCAGACAAGACAGAAGTGTTGAACATTCACCAAAACAGAAGCAAAATCTGAATTATGCAAGTGGGGAGAAGCGTTTGGGTACCTTTTCCTAGAAAATGTAAGCTAGCATCTGGGCTAACAGCTGAGCTTCAAAGCACAAGGCTGTCATACATCTGGTGATCTAGCTACCTCTTCACAGTTTAGAAATATCCCAAGCAGCAGCTCATTGCCTCCTGTAAGAATTCTGGTTAGCCAAGCAGAGCGAAATATCTGGCACTAGAGGCAAGAATGAATGGCACACACATACGATGACATCCATGCTTGTTCTTCCTGGAGCCTTAAATTGAATCAGACACAACAAAATCAATCTGGCTTGGTCAATGAGGAGTACAGACAAAATCAAAAAGCCTTCTACATCTCTAGGTACATAACATGGGAAATATTTGAGATGCCACAGGTCAGTGCCATAGTCCAGAGTATTTAAATGGTCATCACTACTTTGTCCTTTCTCCTGCCTTGAATCTCACCAGGCGCAATCGCAGCCCCTTGCAGCTGGAACAAAGCCATCCCTTGCCCCACACGGATGAAGTACCTTGGTTTTACCCAACTGCCAATCTCTCTTGCTGCTGTCATAGGTCTGAAGAAAGCCTGCACATACAGCTTTGCTGTTGACTGAGAAACTTGGCCCCTTCACAAGCATCTTGTACCTAAGAACCAAAGAAAATCTCATGAGATTATGTATGATAGTCACCTGCCCCCCCCAGCCTCAATCTTGTAACTCTAATTATCCTCCTCCCATTAGTCCTTCTTCCTCTGGGACCTCCCTTCTTTGTCTTTGCCTTCCAATCTGAAAATTTCCATCCCCCAACCTTTATCTGTTCCTACCACACTGGCAATTATTGTTGCAATCCCAGTAATAAAATACAAACTCCACAGCATTTTTCAGTAAAGAACAACTATCTTTCTGAAACATGTGCTTTCATGAGACACAAGTTACTTTGTTTAGTATAGGGGTGGCATTTAATGCTCTAAGAGACAAAGGAAGCAATGTTCAATGGTCCCTTCCACCCCTAAACTTCAAGAAATCCTTTTGATGCAGCTAATTAAGAGAAATAATCTCCTTTTCCAATATTAGTCATCAACTGTACAGTCCACTAAAGTTGCTTCACCCTGCTAGATTAAAGGTTTTAAGATTGATATTTTCTTTTTACGTATTACGAACAGCTGGGTTTCACAGCATCACACAAACAAATCTGTGGCAAAGCTACAATAAAAAAAAATTTAATGGACTGTCTGGCTATTTTTCCATTCTGACTTTTACCCTAATGGCAAGACTCTAAAAGGACTTCAAATCAGTGTATGAACTTCAAATCAGTGTATGATATGGGCAATAAGGGCATGGTTAGAAAAACATCCCACAAATTATCCATATCAGTAACAGCAGTTATAGAGGGAACAAACATACAGGATCATATACCTCGGGGCTGTTACAGCATGTGGTACAATGAGAGCAATTACCTGCTGAGAAAGTCCTGGAAAAGGCGCCGTATAGGGAAACCTGCTCTCCGAACTTTCACTGTCTCCAGCATCCCTGAGTACCGGAGCTGATTCAGCACTACATCGGGACTGAAGAGGTTTGGTGCCTACATCACGATCCAGATTCAAAAACAAGTAAGAATAGAGACAGAATAAGTGTTGATCTTGGTATTACTTCTTTGCTGACTTGAACAGTGACTGCTTCTCTGAGCACAGACAGGTACTGGTTGTAGATCTGTTTCTCTGTAGAGAGCCTGAATAGCTGGGCATGCCAGGTGAATAGGGGGGAGTTTGAGTCAAGGGGAAAGCAACCACACAACACTGCACGGTGCAGAAAAAGGGATGAGAGGGAATTGGGCAGAGCCTGGAAAAAAACAGTCTGCTGACTGCTGTCATAGTTGGATCATGGCAGCAAAGCAATGATCTAATGCACTAACACAAGCAAAATGCAGAATTCTGACTCAGTTCTCTTTGCGGTCTCTCTGCAGTCAAACTGGAGACAAACTGCAGAAGTGTTTTCTGGCATAAACCCCCAGTAGGCTTTCCTCTGCCATATCATACACGGTTTCAAAATGATCAGTTACACAAAGAAATGATCAGTTCAGAGCTCCCCCCCCAATCTAGTTAGTAGCATAGCCTCCTGACACAATTCACAATAGCCAGCCTGTCTCCAAGCACTGTGACTTGCTCATGAAGCATCCACCTCCTCTGCCTCAGAGCCAGGGATCTGCAGGAGACACTTCCTACTGCACAGGCCCTGCATTCCACAACAAATTGTCCACAGCAACCACAAACAGGAGCGATGGCTTCTTCTACCACAGCTCTGGGCTCTACACAAGCCTGGTTCAGCTTGCAGGCTTCACAAGCACATCAAGAGGTGGGAATGGCTACATCATATCATACTCAGCATGCAGTCTTTTCATCTGATTACCAGGAGAAGGGAATATATCTCCTCAACTATAAAACAACTGAAAGGAAAAAAGGAAGGTAAAGAGTAACTGCATGCTTGTGTCGCATGCATACATTTTGCTGGAAGACAGACTTGCCTTTTCTGTATTTGGTTTGATGCAGCGGATGAAGAATGGGTTGGAAGTACTAAGCGTGGCCATCAGGGAATGGAGAGAATCCTAAAAAGCAGCAAGACAAAACCCAGAGGATCAGTCACTACAGAGGGAACGGGGCTACATTTGATGCAATGGGGTCTTCATGCAGCCCTCTCATTCCTAATGTCCTTTGACTCTGCCTACCAAAACTTCAGTAACCCAGGAGATCCCTTCCTGTCCAAAACACCCACGCAGTTAGTTTACTCTAACACCATTTACATGGCCATCCTTGTTCTCAGAGCTGTAGAGCTGATGTGAGTTATTTTTACAAGCCTTTCAAACTTTAAATATATGAAACAAAAAATGTGAAACTACCAGAAGGTTTGCAGATTATCTAGGGGGTGAGATTCATACCTGCAAGGTCCCCCCTATAAGGTTTTACTGGAATTGCCACTATACCTGTAAAAGATGTGGCCTAAAAGGACACATGCACTTAGCTGAAACATCAAACCAATATGAAAGATCAAAGAACCTCAAGAACTTCATACAGTTAGCAAAGTATTCTTTTCCTCTGCCACCCTGCTCAGTCTTAGCATCTCACATTTCACACCAGACAGAAATCCTTGGGGCAGCGGCACTGTCTTTTTTTAGCGCTACAACATTCTTGCACATTTTCAGTGCTGGACACAAAACAAGGATGAATGACTCCTCTTGGCTGCAGGCCTCACTTTACCCATCTGCTCCTCCTCAGAAGCCTCCTGCTCTCTTGGAAAACATCCTACCCTGAACTGAGAACTGACAGTTGGTCTGCGCCTCTGGGTGCCCATCCTCAGTGTCTCTTCACTGCAACGACTGCAGACTCTTTCAAAGAGGTCATAGATGAAGTCCAGCCTAAGGGAGAAGAGTTAAAGAACATGTAAGACACCCACCATCTGGGAGAAGATGGCTCTCATTCTCAGCTGCTGCCCTGTTCCAGTGTGAAACACCTCATTTTTATCCCTGCTGTGCCTGCAGAGTGGCTGCAGGAGGTGGCTCAGTTGGGCACGTCAGTGAGGAAATTAATTCTTTCCATGTGGCTGCCCAGACCCCATGGGCTGCCCTGTAGGCCACACTCGGCAGCAAAGGCAGAAACCCCATCTCACGCTGTCAAGCAGGAAGTTACGCAAAGGAAGATCTCCATTCTGCACTCCTTAGGACACCCCCTCGAAGTACATGCCCCATGACTTGCTCAAGCAATTGCAACCACAGCCCTTCTGTGGCCAGAGGACTTCTAGAGTCACCCTCAGTGTAGGTCAGCTCTGGGGAATCTTCCGCTGTTTTGCCACTCCTTGGACAGTGGTGCTGGTCCTTACAAAGTGGCAGAAAGTTCTCCAGCACTTCTTGTGCCAGTTTATTGTTATGACTGCTTCCAGCAGAATTTCCCTTTCCGGCTTGTTGAAAAACCCTGAGTCCTTCTATTATGCTGGACAATCACGACCACAATTCTGGCTTCAAGCCCTGTGTAAAATGTTCCCCAGATGCCACTGTCCAAGTAAGGCAGCTATGAGCAGCCCATACCCTCAGCTCCCTCAGGTTGTTTCAAGGCTGCTCGCAGGGCAAACTCTGCAGCAAGCTTCAGAGAAGATGCAGTTCTGAAACAGTCTCATCAGGCAGGAGCCCAAAGGCAATACATGGACTGTGGTAAAAAAGGCACGTGGTAGAGTTGCTACTCAAAAACTTCAAGGGTCCACCATGTTATTAAATGCTTCTCTCCTTCTGCTAAGGCCCCACCTCTGCCTTCCAGACCTTGATCAAGGTCAAAGTCAGCTCACTTCTCTAGGGTCATGTTGCATCACTGGGATATAGTATTAGGGGTCATGCCCGGTCCCACAGTGAGGACTCATTCTGGCTCAGGATGAGGACGGAAGCTCTCCACTAACAAGCAGGCTGAAGAACAAGCAGCCTCTGCAAAAAAGTTGGCATTGTACAGCATGCCAAAGAGCCTTGACTCATTCAGGGGCAAATCTGTCATTGTTGGGACACAGAGGTAAGAGGAAGAAGAGGAAAGGGAGAAGAGAGAAGGGAGAAAACTAGCATTGCCTGGAGAGACTTCTGTCATGCTTTCATATCTCTTTCAAAACTGGGACAAGAAGAGTACTGATTAAATCTGTGCATCATCTGACTTTTCCAGCTCTCCTTTCTTTTGCCAGGACACTTAAGCACAAAGAAGAATGATAAAGAATGATGCATGATGCTCAGACAAAAGCAATGACTTTCCTTGATCTGGTTATTACATGAATGTGGCTTAAGCCTCCTCACAAGCACAAAGGGGCCATACCTGCTGTCTTTCAACATATTTAAAATGTCATCTCGAAAGGTGTCTCTGTTCTTCTCCAGGAAGCCTCTCACATCATATAGCACCTGCAACACAGACAGAGCCACTAGAAAGTGCAGTACAAATCATTAAGCACTTCAACATTAACACGCCAAGGCACAAGACCTTCAGCAGAGTTACACAGAGGTGCTTCAGGCATGTGCCAAGACCCAAACTTATGGGGTCAAAGAGCTCCAGACCTCTGCAGTTACTGGCAAGAAAGTGACTTTTAGCCCTTAATCAAAACAAAACAAAACAAAACAAAACAAAACAACAACAACAACAACAACAAAACCCACCAAAAAAACTCCAAGCAACATCTGCAGAGATTTGCCTGAGGGGTGTGTGTGTGGGGGAATCCTCTGCAAGGTGTGGAGTAACCATTCAGTTGAGGAAATACCGACTATGCCACCCAGGGCCCTGACCTCCCAACCACTGGTGCTCAGCAGAGACAATACCAGGAGGGGGTTAGCCCTTCTTTAGTGTGCAGGTGCCCTTCTTTGACACACCTCAATCTGCTCCCTATCTCTCCACAACAAAGAGCAGCACTTAACCATGAAGGCTTGGAGACCTTTTCCTTTTTGCAATAGGTATTTAGCATTTTCCCCTCCTCCCCAAAAGTCAGTTTTTCCATGTGAGTTTTACTTTGGGTTTTGTTTGTTTGTGGATGTCCAAGAAAAGACAACATGAATAACAGAAGTAAGGAGGAGTTTATTCCCCAAACCAAAAGTTACCTGAGAAACTCAAATATTCAAGCTGGACAATGTATTACTGGAGAATTATGTGCTATTTTAAGCCCATCACATTCCCTGCACTCTGGTACAGGGCACTAACTGTGCAGAAACACACAGCTGTGAGAGATACTCCTGATTTCTGGAATCTAAAAATCCAGGACCTCAAGCACAAGTGCGAGCATCTCACAGACACGCCATGAACACCTACCTCCCCAGCGTAATGTCGTATGCCAAACTGATGGTCTGTTACCCGAGGCTTCACATAGTATTGGTTGCTCTGAAATAGAAGAAAAAAAAGTCTTCTTATAATGCCAAAGCAAGAATCAATAGGGTCAGTCAGGAACTCTGCCATGACTATGACAATGCTGGGATGGGCAAGGACTTCAGCTCTTGCAGACCACATCTGCTGCAGTTATCTGCAGCTACATTACAAACATGTTATTCCAATAAGATGGAAAAATCCAACCCTTCAAGGCATTCCTCATGTGAGCAAGGGCTTGCAGAATCAAGGTTGGGCAGGCATGCCATGGATGAAATGTTAATTCTTGCATATCTGACACCTGAGGAGACTGCGCTCTACACAAACCACGTGGTGTAGAACACAGGATCAGGATACAGGGAAGATGGCAGCCTTGCAGAACACCTACACGTCTTCTTTGTTAGAGGAAATACCATACCAATCTCCTGTCTTCCTCTGTATTTCATCTTTCTTTGTACCTCTCTTCCCTTTTTTCAATATTCATTTTTCCTTTCTCTTACTAGCTGTTCTACTCTCATTTTCCCCCTCCTTTCTTTGTTCTATGAAAATCATTAACTATGTAAGAACAACCCTGAGACCAATGGTCTATCCAGCTGAGTTTTTGCCTCCAGCAGTGGCTCTGTAGGGTAGAGTAAGAACAAGGAAAAGTAAACGATACTTTCATCCTAATACTCTCTCAAACTCCCAATTATTTTCATGAGGTCTGCTTAACTAGTAACCCCCAGTGGATTTCTCTTTGAAACTTGCTCACTCCTCACCTGAACCCATGCAGACAAATTTACATTTATCTACACTGCTTTTCATCCTCATTTTACAACAAAATCAGTCTCGTAAGGCCCCTTACAGTCCAGTCCTGCCCTGTGAACCATCAGAAAACTGCCACCTCAGTCTTACACCGGACAGTCTTACAGGCCTCCCTCCATTGAGGTAACTGACCATTTATATTCTGTGAATTTACCCAATAGTGAAATAAGGATTACAGGCCTCTAATTTCCTAGAATACTTTCCAAAAATTAAAATAATTTCCCACCTTCTCAGATACAAGTACTAAGAAAACTTTAAGTGAGATGTTGTGCAGTATTATCAGTAATCCAGCTCTTTCATCTTCAGGTTCTCTTGGCAGTGTTCAGTGGATGGCTTCTGACCCTGATAATTTGTTACTGTTATTGAAGACCTTTTCTTTGCCTTTTTTCCTTTTCATATTGATCCTACTTATTTGCTATTCCCTTTCCCTAATCCAGTCATCTTTTTCCAGCCACAAACTTCCCTCTCTCCCACTCCAGACATGACTGTTACTGACTCTCATGTGGACTGGCACCCTCCTCTCCCCCTTTACCAAGTCCTTATATTTCATCCATGCTTACAACACTTCTGGTTCCTTCCCCCATATCCCCTATTACTCCTCTCCCCACTTGTATCAGAAGTCATATTCTCTTAAATCCCAGCTCTGTGCCTTTCCTCCTTAAGCCTATTGCAGTGCACAGAAAACAAAGAGAAGAGGGCTTGTTCTCTTATATCCTTCAGGCTTTCCAGCAATGCTGGCTGAAGGCTTTCCAGTTCTCTTCCAGCCAGCACTAGAGACTTTAACACTTTCACCTTCAAAAAATGCAAACCCTAGAGCACCATCTACTTCATCATTTCTCCCTGCACTCAACAACTCAGCCTCTTCCATCTCTCGTAAGCTCCCTAGAGTTCCACGTTAACTGCTATCCCCTCAAAGCAGACAGAGGTGACTATGAACAGCTTAATGAAAAGGCTACTCAATGCACAGAAATCACCAGAAATAGCAACCAAAATGTTGTGGGCCATAAAGGAATGCAAAATAATGCTGACAGTCTCATGCTGCTGTACAATAAACCACAGGTACCTGCTTACCAAGGGAACTGCATTCTGGTCTGATTATTTATCTCAGAAAAGAATAGAGAAAAGATGTAGAAGAATTCAGAGACAAACAGCAGAAAAAGATAGGAGCTTAAAAATTTCTCCATTTGGAGACAAACTGAAGAGGTTGGCACAGTTCAGAAAGAAAATTTGAAACAAATGAAGTATTAAAAATATTCATACGTTCTGTATTAAAAGTTAACAAAATATCAACAACAATAAAATAGGTAAGTCAGGCATTCTCATAGACCGTGACCTAAAATACAAGGGAAAGCTACAGCGGACTAAATTGAAGGCATCAATTTAAGCCTAAAGAAAGGAAATATTTCCACAAAACTATGTGTAAGTAGCCAACCAGAAGTCATTGCTACTGTATCCAGTTCATAGTTGTTATTACTAGCAGAGTTAGATGCAAATATGAAAAAATGAGAACATCTGCATCTATGCCAATTCAAAAAAAACGCTGGCTAAAGAAGACAAATGTGTATGTTTTCAGCTTGGATGAAGCCTGAATTAGGGGATCAGGAAACATATTAGCTGACAATGTTCTTTGTAAACTAGTAAATTATTCTGTAAGTCCCTGCTACAGGGTTTCATTTGCTTTGTTTTCAGTCTGTTTACTTTTAAGATCAGAGTGTTGGCTGTACCAGAGACAGGGTAAGAGACTGTCACAGTGATCTCACTGTGGTTTCTGTGTCCCCAGGATAACTTTCTGACCTGCACAAAAAAGCCCTTCTACCCGTGTCCAGAATACAATAAAGAGGGGGAAATAATTTAATTAATTAGGAACAATAAAAGAGCTTTCATTAAAAGTCATGAGGCAAAAGCCATCCCCAGCCCAAGGAGACAGAGATTTGACGTGCTCTGGAGCAGACTCCTGTGAGTCAGCTGGCAAGAGAAACCCATGCACACTGTGCAGCCACATCCTGTGCCTGGGGTGCTGCCTCATGTCCCGTCACAGACCAGCAGAACCTGGCCTCCAACCCATGCTACAAATTCAAATCTCCTCTTCCCACAGACTGTGGAATGCACACTCCCTCTCTCTGTGTGCACAAGAGACCATTTGCAGGTTTCTTCACATACTACTTTTGTTCAGTGCAGCCTTATTAAACACTCAGAGGTTTGGGATAAGGCATTTAAATTTCCTGCACAAAGCACATACTTTGCATCAACAAAACCTTCACTTTCAGTTTTGAAATGCTGATGGGACTAACATACTGATCATTTGCCTGCCGGGTTATTTTCTTACTTACCATATGCTGGCTGTGAAGTTTTTCCAGAAGGGTGTTGTCTGTGCCTTTGGGGAATCGACTCTCTTCATTCACCAAAGCCAGGAGACCCAGTTTCTACAGCCATACAAGAGACAGGCTTTTACAGTCAGCAAAAGCTCTAACTGCACAGCACCAAGCCAAGAACTGGAGATCTGGACAGCACATTGAGCAATAATCCCAGAGTTATACCCAGCAAAGCTCAAGCTGAAAGCAGAATTCTGGCCAGTCAATGCATTCAGCAAGCAGAATGTTAGTGAAGATTATTTATTTTAAAAATCACATTTCCTTAAATGTTGCTCCCTGTCTAAAACTCCGACACCCTCCCTAAGCTTAATTTCAACAATGAAAAGAGATCTGCTTTCTTGAGCTGGCACTATGGCTAGAACAGCTCATACAATGGGAAGAGGATCTAAGCAACTACTTGCTGTTTTTAAAAACAAGAAACCCCAGGGAAGGTCTTAAGACAAACAGCAGTCCTCATTGTGATCCCTGAAAACTGTCACAGATAACTGCTCACCTTCTCGATAAGGTCCAGGCACTCAGCATTATCCATCCAGTCAATGGCTTCCCAGTTTATCCCTTCCCTGACAGTCAAGAACAAACAGAATAAAGATGTGAAATGCAAGATCCAGTGCCCTGAGGTGCAGAACAGAAGTAGCTGAGCATGGCAGCTGTCCCAGGACTCAAGATGATGTGCACAAATTAGGCTTTGCCATGGCTGAGGAAAAAGAACAGGACGCACAATGCACTGCTAGAACAAAGAGACAGAAGTAGGAGACAGTCTTTCTTATCCATCCCAGTGATTTAGACTGATGCTTATCTTGTAGTCACTAAGCAAATTTCACACCAAGCTCTATGAAATAGTTGCTCTCAGTTGCTCTTTTGGGAGTGATGAGCATCAGCCCAAGTGGTGGTGATGATGGACAGTTTGCTACAAGAGTCAACTGCTGACCCACCGACCTGGAAAGCAGGCCTGAAGCCAACTGCCAGGAGAGTGAACCACAGTTCATAGGTCCACAAGAAGAAGAGACAGGAACAACTTTTCAGGGAGACTTTTGAAGAGGACAACACAGATAAGCTTTGGCCTGACATGCAGGGGACCTACAGAGTGGCCCTGCATCTTTCAGAATGGGAGCTGATGTAGGTACAAGCAGTGCAGTTAGTGTGCTTTGAAAATGATCCATTAAATTCTGTAAATCTATGCTGAGTTTTCCCCTTTTTACCACACTCCCATAATACAGGCTGTTTCTGTTTTCAGAATTGAGAGAAGCTGGGGAATAACTTGCTCAGGAATCCAAGGAAGACTACAGGCTATGTGTGAAGCTACTTCCTGACATACTGACACAGACACCTCGCAGGCACAGGCTGATGTTTTGAAGATAGTGAAGCTGTTGTCTACAAACTCTTTCAGCCTTGGCTTCGTACTTTCATGTTCAAAGCATTTAGAAACCTGTGGGCAACAGCAGGAAGCAACAAACTGGAATAATTTCTGAAGAATGGAAAGAACTATCTATGCCCCACAGGAAACAGAGTACCTTATCCACTTAATGACAAAAAATATCAGGTCACAGTGTTTCAGAAGTCTGCAGCAATGGGTGTCAGAGAGACCATACATTTTTACAGAGAGACTTATTGGCTTCTTTCTAAGAGCAAGAAATCCTTCCAGAATTGAAGGGAGCAAAGTTTTCTGAAACAAATCAAATCAAGTTGTCTCTAGTGCCACAGACCTCTTGTCTAATCGAATTATGAAATACTCAGAGCAACTTACTAAACCTGAGGAAGCAGAGCTGATACTGTGAAAGATGAGCTTTAATCACGTCACCCTAGAATAACGTGATGAGTAGACAATACTAAAATTCTCTTGTTCTTTCCAAAGTTCAGCCACAGAACTTCAACTCCTATGTAATCATCAGGAAAAAGTCTTTTGTCACGATGATACCATACCATTCTTAACACAAGCTTCCTGCAATGGTGGAATTGGCCTGAGAAGTGAGTGCACAAATAGCCTTGCAGTTTTGTAATCCTTAGAATTTCATGAATTGCCTATTCAACTGTCTCCCTTTACAAGGCTGTTCTCATTTGCCCTCACTGACCCTATTCAATTGCTTCATTCACAAACATAAAGGCTTCTGTTTCAGAGCAAGAACTGAAGTATTTGTCTAGCAGCCTTCTCTAGAAGGAGAAATACTCTAGAACATCCCAGGTACTTCACAAAATACAATCCAGCGTGAAGCCCACAGAAGAGAAACAGCTGTGCAGAAGGTCCCATGTTCTTTAAGCTCAGGAAACAGCCCAATTTAAATCTCCTTGCTGAGGAAAGATTCCTTTTCACAGCACAGGACTCTCTAGGACAGAAAGAGCTGTCGGATATCTATTCTTCTATCTTTAGGAATTTTAATTTTTGCACACTAGGATTCCACCTGCATAGCAACACCACTACCTTAGGCAAATCAGTACTGAAGTCAGTAATAAGGCCAGTGACTGTGTTTTAATAGGTTAAAATCCTCCCATTCAGCTGAGAAAGAAGGGAATTTGTACTTTCTAAATACTACAGGGGAAAAAGCTTTTGCTTGGAGACAAGTGATGTATGCTGGCAAAGCTGTCTTCTTACAGAGACACATCCACAGTCCAGGTTGCACAAAGGCCTAGCTGCCTCTCCTGCCTTAGTGGAGGAATGATGTCCTCTGTTCTGCCCCCCATGAAAGCAGTAGGGGGCCATTCCCTCCATTTGTCACCTGTTGTACTCCAGCTGCTCCAAGGAGAAGATGTGTTTGTTGAAATACTCTTGGAGTTTCTCATTTGCATAGTTAATGTTAAACTGCTCAAAACGGTTCACCTGTAAGAAGAAACAAAGGTTATAAAACTTAACATTCTTGTCTCTGGGCTCTAGAAAAACCTGTAACAACGATGGGGAAGGTGCTAGGCACAAAATAAAGCCTGAGAGCATAGAGGCAAGGAGTGTCAGATGGACATGAGGGGGACAGTATGTGGAGGTCCATTAGGAGAACACTTTTGTAGCTCATGCAAGGTTAGTTCAGTAGGCCTAAGGTAGTAAAGGATGCTAAGGCAATCACATTTTTCCCCTTCTTAGTAAGAAAGAAATATAATTCCCCAAGTGTTAGGTGACTGGGCTTTCTCTTCTGTGAAACAGATATCTGAGTGGTCACTATATGGCTGTTCATCCCTCATCAGTTGCAATCAGAAGCATTACACACAGGATTCTCAACAAAAAGCAAAACAGATGTAAACAACAATGTGCATGTAGGAGTTTGATATTTAATTTGTATACGAGTCAAAAATTCAGTATTACCTATCACAGCACATCTGCTTAGGGTCTGTGTCACAAACCAGACTTTGAACATCAGCCTATATGAATACAAGCAGCAGAAATGGGCAGCTGAATATATCTTGCTGATCCCAGAGGGAAGTGGTAGTGGAGAAATCACAGAATGCCCTATGCTAACCTAAACAGGATACAAACATACCAAAATTCCTTCCTATATGCACTGACATCTCCAAAACCAACCCACACTGCAAAAGAAAATCCTGACCTGAAAGTTCTCGAAGCCAAAGATATCCAGGATGCCCACAGACTTAAAGTTTTCCTTGCCTTTGATCTTCGTATTAATCTTGTTAATGAGCCATGAAAAACACTGGGAATACAGCGCCATAGACAGGGAGTCCCTGGAGTCAGCTGCCTGTAAATGCAGAGAGAAAAAACAAGTCACAGGGAGAAAAGCAGGCATAAGGGGTACCATGAATCTCTATGGGACTTCAGGTTCCTCCACTCCTCTTTAGATGTCTCAGCATCTGTACTGGTTGTGCATGGTGCAGTATTTATATGTACAGTCAACATTCAAGTTTGCAAATAGCCCATCCACACACAGGTGTACCATGCCTGACCTTTAGGTAACTGAACTCGAGAGACTGAAGGAAGTAGCAAAATCCTTGACACCTTTTGGAACAAGTGCTGGGGCAGGGAAGGTCACAAAATACATCATGACTGAGTCCGCAGCAGTCATTTGCATCACCTGAGCCAACATTTGCAGTGACAGACAAGGTGTCTCGGTTCAGTACTCCCAGCAGGGCTGTCAAATGCGTGTCCACTCAGTTCTTCAAAAACCGGTAGGGCAAGATTTAATAGAGTATTCTGTCACCAAGTTAGCCTCAAAAATCCTCTCTCCAAAGCTTTCCTGCAAACAGCATTATCTTAATGGAAGCCAGGGTAGGCTGTCCAACAGCCAGGACACATGCCCAGAAAAGCATGGGTTGAGAGACCCTTCTGGAACTGACCCAACATCCCATGCAGTGATCATAACAAAGTGTCACAGGTGGAAAAAAGAATCTGAATTGTGATCAACAGCAGGCAGTAGGTAATTGAGTGCATGTAAGCATGTGGATGAATGTCTGAAATTGAACTTTTGAAATCTCATGCAAAAGCCTGCTACTTGATTGCTGTAAGATTTTATAACACTTGGACTAAACAAAAGTGGCCTGCCCCAAACCCTCTAATTAATAAAAAGACATGAGCCAGAACCACAAATTAAGAGGCTGATCACATGCTGTCCTGCACATACACTATTTAGACTAGGAAATCAGGGCTTAAGATTCTGGAAAGACAAGGAGGCCAGAAATAAGGATTCCCAAAAATATGATCCCAGAGAGTAGAAAAGGGGCTAGGAAAGAAGGTGGCAAAGGTCTTGGCTGGAAAAAAAAAAAAGATGCTGGAAGTGGGACAAGATCCTGGAGATCAGAGACATATGGAGACAAATGTCAGGGTATGCCCAAGGACTGGCTAGCAGTTCCTGGGACTGATGACTACAAGGAGCTACACAACATGAACCAACACAACCTTCTGCCTGACGCTCCTGGACAAGCAGCAATCTCTCTACTGGAATAGATGTTGGCACGTAGCGAATGTGATGCTGAGGGGTGAGTGAGAAAGTATGTGAAATAATCAAATAGGGTAAAAGCTACAATCTTGTCATGTCATAAACCACAGTATCTAGATCAATTACAGGCTGCTTACTGTGTCTTGGCTGTGACACCAGGGTAATGCCTTCAGTGGGCCTAACCAGCAATGCACCCTAAATGCACCCTTACTCTCTTCAGTTTTACAAGCTTGACTAACACAACCTCTCCTGCTCTGCTTTGCTAATGGCACAAACCAACTGCCTCTGAATCATCCCAGCCCCTCTCAGCAAGCGTCTGAGGCCCAGCCTGCAAGACCCTCCTTTTCACCCTGTCTCACTGTTTGTCTTCTTTCTCTTCCTGGGTAGTATCTCCACTACAGGAGCCCAAGGCCTAGGACACACAACAACCTCCCTTCTCCACAGAAGAGAACATTTCAAAACGTGGGCACACACACCTTTTCTGGTTAGTTCTCTCCATCAGATGGTCTGTCTTATTAGTTGGGGCTAAGAATGCCCTCAAGGCCATGCCTCTGTAGTGTCTCTGGCTACACAGTAAGTTGGACTCATTTTCCAGGAACAGGACCTCCCCAGCCAGCTGTAAGCAAAGCCACTTTCCCCACAATATGGTTCAAATGAGATTCTCAAAGGCTCCTTTCATCCTCCAAGCTTTGCCCTCCTTCAGGCCAGTTCATCCATTCAGCCCACTGAAATGTCAAAGCTCAGACAGGCGACGAGTTCATTACACAATGAGAAATCCCTGGCAGCTCTATCGATGCGCTCCCGCAACAACAAGTGGCAAGAGGTGGGCACAGTACACGGAGGCTTCAGTGGGAACAGTCCTTACAGATCCAGTGTTCAGTGCCACAGGCCCATCTAGTGAAGACAGCTATGCAGCAGCATCCACTTGCTACAGCCATTTTATTGCAGGCTTCGTACTTCATTGGGCTGCAAGCAGCAAGTGTGGGGTCTAACATGCACAAATGTCAGGAATGGCTGCACTATCAGGGAAAGCTCTGTTCAGGGAGACTCTTGTAAATCCTACAACTGTTGCTTTGGGAGTGTATGGAGCATCTCTGGCATTATTTGCTATCCATCTTTATGCACTGATATAGAAAGATGTGGCTTATTTAGGACAGACAGCTGAGAAGAGAAGCTATGGTACTGGATATTGAGGATATCTACCACAAGCTACAAGCTGAAAAATAATTTTTGCACAATATCACTGCAAAGAAAGGTCACAGACTATGAAAAAAGATACCATTTATTAAAGGTAAAGCGTAGTTCGTGATATATTAGTAAGTGTGTTTGCAGCAAGAAAAGAAGCGACTAGTCTTGCTGTAATGAGCACTGCTGAAACTTCAGCTTGAATACAGTGTTCAGGTATAGGCACTCCACTTCTTGAAAGATGTGGGAAAACAGAGACAAAAGAAGAAGAAGAGGAGATTTAGAAAATTACTCAAAAGAAAACATTGAAGGAACTAGATTATTTAGCTTAGAAAAGAGAACACCACGTGAAAAATTTCATAGAAGCGGAAGCTTATAAGGTGGACAGCTGGGATGTCAAAGGTAATATAAATATGAGGAAAATCTTTCCAGCTCTAGACTCCACTGCAGCTAGAGCTGGATACTTAAAGAGGCTGTGAAATTCCTTCCATGGGAAATCTGAGGGAAAGTTAGACAGACATCCGTTAGAGAGAGCCTAGTAACTCTGGTTTCACTTCCAATGTAGGGGTTAGATTGATAACCCTCTGCAGTCTGTGCCAGCACAAGATTTCCATTACAGATGTTCATTTTGCTGTAACATGTTTCTTCCATCTTAGTAGTATTATTCCTTGTTTCCCAGTGTCTTGCATTTTATTAATGACAGAAGATTTCCTACAGTTATCTGTGCATGGACCTAAAACACCAAGAGTGCCCTCAAGTGATCAGCAACACCACAAGTTCAAGTTAATAAGCACAACACTGTAATGAACCACAGAGAAATGTAACAGATAAGCAGGCCTGCTTCAGCATGCAGTACAGGTTCAGAAGGTAAGAACTACATATCTGTTTATCTGGTCCTCCTTTGTGGTTGTATGGATACACAAAGAAGTTCCATGGGGTAACAACCTACAATCTCCAGGATGTTTTGTGGTAACTGTGTGCAAGCTTTTATCTTCCAGTAAATGCAGCATAATCTGGGAGTTCTGCAAGGTGAAAGCATGCACACATGCAATTACCACAAAGCATCTGATGTACCTTCTGCATGACACAAGCGTGACCAATCCCTGGTGAGTGAAGGTGACTTAAAACCAGTATTGTACATTGCCATTTGCAAGTGAACTCCCCTGTAAAGCCTAACAAACAAAGTCAACACTGGGACCTGAACTACCAATAAGGGCAAAATACTTGAGGACACAGCTGAGCACCTAGGGGGTGTAAGAGGAAATGCTAAACTTGAATGGATGATACAAGAGGGAGATAGAGGGCCTGGAAATGCAGAAGTGGCAGAAGCAGTAGCATACACCAGGACACTTACCTGTTCCACAGTGAGAGGGGAGCTGATCTCTTCCCCACGCAGAATCATGGACCTCTGTGTCAGTACTTCGGAAAGCTGGAAGGCGTCTAAGCCCAGGAGGTCGCTGGCAATGTTCAGCACTAAGAACAAAGGAAGGACACACATTTTTTTCTCCCACATGGATCCCCATCACGCATGGGGGATCCATGTTCTGCAGCTCAGTGAGGAAATCCCAGGGACTCTTACAAGGCAAGTGACTAAGCTCCAGCACAAAACGCATTCCTCTTTACTTAATTCTCTTTGGCATACCCAAAGCTGTAAGCTCATGTATCCAGTCCAAGGCAGGAGCAGCACCCATTATGGCCACAGTCAGACACTCGTACAAGTCAGCCTTTCTGCTGACAACAGGAAGAGCAAAGAGTGTAGAGCTCAGCACCAGCAAAATATTTATTGAATGAGAAGCAATGTTTTCCTAAAGGCACAATGGTGCAGTCTGAGAGTAGGACTGCTAAACTTGGTCGTCAAGAAGAGAGATAATTAACTGAAGTCCTGAAGCAAGCACTTGTAATATATACTTATTGCTTCTGTCTCTTTAGGGATTCACTTCACCAGACCAGCTCAGATTGGATAACTGTAACAGAGTGCACACCAGCAGATGCTTCAAAGGAAGATGTGAGAAAGTCTGTAACAGACTACTTTTATCTCAAACTCCTTCCTTTTCCTATTTCTTCCTGCTCTTTCAATGCCAAAAAGAAACTGTGAGACTGTGGACTCAGCCTGAGAGTATTCAGGAAAACATATGGATCACAGGGCCACAACCCAACCAAATCATACTGTTGCTCTGGAGCCACACATCCTGTGGCAATGCTTTTGCAGGGCTAAACTGCAGAGAACCTGCTGGCAAAGGCACTGCAGATCAGCATAGCAGAGGGAGAAATGACAGCAGAGTGGGCTTTACTGGGGGCCTTACGTGACTTTGCATGGTCTACCAAGTTGCTAGGGTCCCACTTACCTGCTTTCGTTGTAATCTGGGCCCCGCCAGCTGTCATGAATTCAATGTTTCCCAAATGAAGTGTGCCAGAAAGAAGTTTGAAGATGTCTCTGATTTCTTCAGTGCTGAAGTCCACCACCTTCATGGCAGTCTATGCAAAACCATACACCTAATGTTAGCTGTACATACAGCCACAGTACAGTGCAACCCTCATACTCATGCCCAGCCTGTATAAGGTATAAAACTCAGAATTATAATCATCATGAATTGAAGTGAAATGGGATGGCACGGCCCCTCTCTCAGCTATACATCTGTCAGTGATCTTCACTGTCTCCCATTCTCTCCTACATTTACTGACTTTGAGAGGCAGGACCTAGTTTTCATGCATTTGCCCTGTAGTTCCCTTCTTTCCTCCAGGCATCTCCTCAGCTGAAGTACAAATGCCATGTCACCACTGAAACCTCTGCTACACAGGAGACATTTCCTTCCCTTAAATCACACCTAAGCAGGAGCAGTTGAAATCCCAAGCTGACTCCTCTCACCTTGCCTCTCTGGTTTCACCTACATTATTAAAGACCTCAGGATGATAACCTCTTACCAAACAAAACATGAATTGCATATTCATCATGCTAAACCCATAACCTCTGGTAAAGTTACGGATGTCTATTGAAATCAGTGTGGTATTTCAGAGTATGCCATTCACACAGGTGATACAACTCTACCCCTCTTCTGGAGAACACTACCTTCAGATCAAACTGGTCCCCTTCTCATGGTCAAGGCGAGGTTTCCTGCATCAGGCCATCTAGAGGGCTCCCATGAACCATTACAGGGTGGGAGTTCATGCTGCCCGAAGTCTCCATCATTCTAAATTATTATTCATCCTCGACTGTTTCCCAAATTCCGCCATTTCTGTACATTAATCTTCAAGACTTGTTTTTACCATAAACAGGTAATGCTGAGTTTCAGACACTTTGAACACCAAATTTTGGCTTAGCACAAATCAAGTCTGCCCGTGACATCTAGAACCTGCAGCATGTTTAGCCCATGAGGTTGTGCCCAGAAGAAGTTCAGGAGGAGTTAAGACAGGACTCACCATGACCTTACTGAACATTTCTCCATCGTTCAGGTTCTCATCAGTCACACAACCAGACTGGTTCAAGTAGTGATAAGTCTCTGGCTCAGAGAGGGAAAGGCTCTCTGCAACAGAGGAAGAAAAGGTAGGGAAGAGAAAGACAACAGTTTGTTTAGCAATCAGCCTATTCATTCTGTGATCCTGGTCCCCCAAAACAGTGTGTATGTTACCATAGGGAGCGTTAATCTGAACAGACTCCATATCCCTCAAAAGCCACACCTAGACAGTGAATGGACTGGGGAAAGGGAAGAGGAGGGTGTGCAGTAACAAAGCTTGCAGATGGTATGCAAAATTATTTAGGACAGTCAAATCCCAAGCTGCAGAGTCACAGAAGAATGTTTCAATACTGAATTTACTCAGAAAAACAAATAAAACACATGAAGATTAAATTCAATCTCATAAAGTGTACAGAAAAACAGTCTTAATATACACATACAGTAATGGCCTCTAAATTAGGTATCACCACTTGAGACAGAGTTCAGAGAGCCACAGTATGTTTTCTGAAGACATCATCTCTGTGCTGAGCAGCAGTCAAAAACTGAACACTTCAGTTCTGAACTAAAACTTCAGTTTTAGAAGGAACACAGAACTAAACATAAAACCAGAAATAGGTCTCTGTACATATCTGTACCTCAACCACATCTTAAATCCTATCTGCAGGTTTGATCTGCCATTTCAAAAAGGATAGAGGAGAACTAAAAGATCTATGGAGGAAGGAGACAAGGATGATCAAGAGCCAGAAACACACTACAGACTGGGTAAGTGAAGCAGCCTGGGATGCCAGCTTGGAAAGGGAGATGAGGAAGAATAGCAGAGATCTGCTGAAGAGATTAATCTGTTTTGTAAGCTTTCCCCAAGTACTTGCTGATACTCAAGGTTCCTATTCTTTTCCCTTGTTTTGGATGGATCTCTGAATTGACCTACGTGGACATTTCTGCATGAACTCCCTGGAATTGAAGCCCTGCTCCTTTACACTCTGTCAGGCCCAGTTCTTCCATCTGATTATTCTGACACACAAAGCCCTAATGAAATTCCCCAGTCCCTCAAAACCAGAGTGCAACCGTAACATGTTCCTGCCCACCTACCTGATCTCTTCAGCAAGACCATCGGTGCTCAGCAGTGCTCATGGCCAGTACACACAAACACTGTCAAGGGAGTGCTGCACTGCAAAGATTATTTTTCCACAGCCTGCAGCTGCCACTTTCTCTGCATGTCCTCTTCCAGACCCACCTCTCCCTTCCCCAGGTACAGAGCTATAAAACCTTTGTTCAGATACTAGACTTGTTTTGACTCTAGCCCTGCCACTACACCACTGGTCTTTTTAAATGTTCTTTCCCATTACCTATACTGAAGATTTGTTGTAAAAGATTTGTTGTTCAACCTTTGAACTCCTCAAATAGCTCCCATCAGCATCTGAACCAAGACTCTCTACCCTTCCTTTGCTTCTAGCCAGTTTCATTACCTCATCACTTTGCACAGCCTTTTTCCTCCAGCTCAGAATGTCTGAAATGTCTTTTCTCATATAGCATCTCTGTCATCCTCAGCCTCTTTCTCTCACTCCCCTGTTTCCCATGAAATCACCATATGGCCTTCAAGAAAAAGTTATATATCAAGTACCTGAAATATCTATGCTCTAACTTACACCTGGTTCACACGCTGGACTGGAAAGAGGACAGAGCCATATCCCAGAAAACGAAATTACCTTTCTGCTCCCCACTCACACCAGCTAGCAGAGCATAAAAGATGTGGTAATTCCTCTCTCCGGGGTTCTGGTGTACCACTCTGTTCTGAAACAAAGAACACAGGAGTAGCCAGTAGAAAGGGATTGCACTTGTGGTTGCAAAGGCAAAGAGAAGACCAGGATACAGGTAAATCTCCAGAGCCAATGTACAAGAGGAGGTTCTTCTAGTTTAGTGGTGGTGTCTAAATAAGCTCTACATCAAGCTCTTGTGTGGCTGTGCAGCTGAGCACATACAGACCTCTCTGAGCTCACTGAACCTTGTCGGTTCTGGCCCTGCTCCTCAGTGAGTTCCCAAGTCCAAAGTAAACGACATCAGAGCAGAGATGTCTGCATTTGGAGTTGTATCCCCATATTCCTCTCTATGGAACTGAGTTTCCAGGTACTTGTTCTCTCTCCCCTTCCCCTTGGTAAACAGCTTTTTTCATGGAGTCCCTCTGTAATGCACAGAGTTTATCAAAGACAGGAGAACAGGCTCTGATAGATATAGAAGAAACATTGTTCCTCCACCATCCTCTTCCTTAGCTGGGACAGTGGCGGTAGTAACACCTAAACAGCTCATGTCTATGTGCTGTGATGGAGGAAGCGTTGTCTGGCACGTGAAGATCTGGTACTGGCTCACCATGCTATGAGGAACAGGCTCATCCTGCAGTCAGTAGAGATTATACCTACCTTTTCCAGTAAATCTGAACAGAATGTTAAGGAGAAAACATTCAAATTACATATGCATATATATCCTGATGACTAGCAAGAATCTTCTAGACACACTGGGATGAACCCTGTAACAAGCAACAAACATTAAATAAATGACACTTTGGAAAGTGGACAAAGAGCAGTCCCAAACATCATCCGAGATCCTCCTCTCTACTCTTTGTCTAAGGAGGTATTATGTGCCAATGAGATATTTAAAAGGGCAGAGTCAGATAGAGCATAGGACCTGCACAGTCGAGAGGAAACCAAACAAAGGATGAGCCTCATTAGGGACACCTAGAAAGATTAGAGAGGCCGCTCTAATCTGAAAGTCTGTATTGCATACAGCAAATCTTGCATCAGTTCTCATTGCTTCTGCAAGAGACCACTGTCTTTAATCTACCAACAGCACAAAGAGCAGAGACTAAACAATCCAAGCCTGTTATTTACAACAGTAGTAAATTCATCTGGCTGCCACTCCAGTGGAAATTGGTGTGGTTTGCAGTCATCAGCAGCTTTGAACATCAGCAGCAAAAAATGTACCTAGGGCAGCTTTAGCTGCCTCATGTAGACAAAAGATATGTCAAAGCCTTTGGGAAAGGGGTACATGGGAATACAGGGAAGAAAGTGGTCACGGCATAACATAATTCTACTGTATCCAGTCGTCCTTTTTCTTACTGTCACTGGAACAGGCTCCCCAAGGAAGTGGTCACAGCACCAAGCCTGTCAGAGTTCAAGGAGCATCTGGACAATGCTATTATTCATATGATTTAGTTTTAGGTAGTCCTGTGAGGAGCAGGGAGTTGGACTCGATGCTCCTTATGGGTCTGTTCCAACTTGAGCTATTCTATGATCAGGGTTCCAAGGTCAGCTGGAGATGAGCAGCCCAAAACAGGGAGTCATAATCGGCCCTCCAAATTCCTGTTCTCCTCTGCATCCAAATATTGTGCAGTATATATTTAGTCTTAGCTTGGTCTCACTTTTCTAAATCATGAATGCACTGGCAGAGCTAACATAAGGGAACAAAATTCTGTGAAAAATAGGTTGCAATCAACTTGAGGGATCTTCCTAGGTAGCAAATTCTAGGGATTTAAATATCAAGTGTTGTGAATGCCAAAGTGAGAAGTCAGACTACCTAACGTAGTACCTAGACAAAAGGTTTCCAGAGTTAGCTGCAGCAGAGCCACAAAACGAACACTTCTTCCCTCTTTAAAGTTGCAAATTTGCCCACAGTTATAAACCGACTTTGAGAAACTGCGGTGAGGGATTTCCTGACCCACTCTGAGCTCTTCCTGATCTTCACTCACTCCATCCATTTCTGGTCCACTGGAGAAAAGGATACAGTCAGTTACTCGTCCTCCCTGGATGTGTCCATGCTGAGAGAAGTGCAGCTGGATGAACTTGCCAAAGCGGCTGGAGTTGTTGTTATAAACTGTTTTGGCATTTCCAAAGGCCTCCAGAATGGGGCTGCAGAAAGAAGGCAATGAAGATATGATGGGTGATTTGATACCATTACAACAAAGCGTGCACTCAGCCTTTTGCCATTTGCACAGCGTGCACTGCCATGTGAAATTAATTTGTTACAGCACCAGACTGGACAAGCAGGAAGAGCTCAAGGGCAAGGAAGGATGGCAAGAGCAATTTAACACACTGCCAGATAAATTTTAAACCTTTGGGATCGGAGTTAATTAAAGCAGTCTCCAATCAGTATGGGCAGCTGGTATTTATGCTGTCAAGGGCATTCCCCACCAGTGTAGCTTCAGGAAATGAAAGGTGGTGAGACCCAGCCAGGTTGTGTGCTTAACACAGCAGCATCCCATCAAACGGGCTTGTATTTCTTTCAGGATTTTCAGAAGCATCAGACATACAGGGCAAACATTCTGTAGCTTTAAACCACGTACTACTTTGTTTCTGTTTCTACCTTTGAAAGAGAAGACAGTATAAGCCATCTCTTAAAATCACAGCTAAACATTTTCAAACTAACAGACAAACATAGTACTAAACTGATTTGTTTGTTACTGGAACACACAAGCCCTTGCTGTTACTTAAATCTTGCTCAGGTTTATACAAGCCACATGGTTTCCAAGCAGAGGGAATACACACATTATAGATTTGAAAACTTGATATAAGAGCCACATCTCCAATTTCAGGAAAAAAAAAAAGTTGAAAAAGCCCCTATCACTAAACTTCAGACAGGTGATGAATTGAAGAATTTTGTCTCCTGGTTACCTTTCTGTCTTCATAAGGTTCATACAACATGGAAAAGGGCGAGATGAAATGCAGCTTTGTTCTCGCTCCACAGAACAGTACATGGGAAAAGCCCAAACCATTCAAACTGACACACTGAATCCAGGATTAAAATATTCCTTTTTGCAATGTAGTCAATTCTAAAATAATCTGAAGGGTTGACAAGCAAGGAGCCATGGAGATGCTACAAGAACAGCCTGTATGTGGTCATGTTTAATTTTAAAATATCTATCATTTTTAACAAAAATTATTGTCGTTATTACCATGAGAAGCAGAATCACTGAATCACAGAATGGTTTGGGTTGAAAGAGACCTTAAAGATCATCTACTTCCAACCCCCCTGCCATGGCAGGGACACCTCCCACCAGACCAGGTTGCTCAAAGCCCTGTCCAACCTGGCCTTGAACACTGCCAGGGAGGGGACATCCACCGCTTCCCTTGGCAACCTGTGACAGTGTCTCACCACCCTCACAGCAAAGAATTTCTTCCTAATATCTAGTTTAAATCTTAGTAAGAAATTCTTTACTGTGAGCATGGTACTGGCTTTTTAAACATCTCCATCGATCTGCTGTGCAGTTCCACTGGAGACAGGCAGATACAGGATTATTCACAAGTTAATAATTATAACATGACAAATAATCACAACTACAGATACCACTGGAGTTTGCTGAAAGCTTCAGGCCTTACAAGTGTTACCTAAGTGAGAGCTGTGGTTGTGGGAAAGGCCGAAAAACCTTCCGGAAATTTCAGGCAGCACTTTCCTGATTTATCTCTTGAAAACATAATTTTAAAGAAACAAAAGCATAGAAATCAAATTGGTTTGTTATAATAAATTACAACCATAGAAATCCCAGTCACAGAAATACTGATCAGGAGGTAAGTTCCTTGCACTGGAGAATTTGAACTCCAAGGCCCACACCTCTCAAGCAAGTATGTAAACAAGGACATTGCACAGGAATGTCCCACTGAGCACGCCAACACCGTGAATCAACAAAAATTAATGGGGACAACCAGAAAAAAGGGAGGACAGGGTTATGTTGTATGACCACCACAGCTGTAGTAAGAGTGCATTAACCAGCCAGCCAGTCTTTATGGCTCTAAATCATGTTAAATTAGATAATCAAAGCACAAGGAAGTATCTTTATAGTTTAGTTTGGCAATGGGCTCATGCACATGAGTACTGAAGTCTTTCAGGGATGGGGGAGGAAATAGGCATGTGGGTGTCTGAGGTTTGGTGGCAGCTATAAGGCAGAGGGGTGGGTGAGCTGAGACAGTCAGGAAGGGGGGCAGGTGCCTGGGCCAAGCAAACTGCCCGTGCCAGCGGTACATCACAGTGCTGAGGACAAAACAGAAGATGCAAAGATTAAGGGATGAATAACAGGGAAGCTGGCTATATCATCAGCAGTGGCACCCAACGTGGAGAAGGGAGCTTTGGAGTGAAGTATGCAAGGAAAAAAAAAGCTGAGAGGAAAGTTAGCAGAATTTTTAATGGACTGATGGATACTTTCAAGAAGGAAAACAGACCAAATCAACAGCGCCAAGGGAGCTTTCAGGGCTTGATTTCTGAGAAATACACCAAGCATGAATGTTACAACACACAAGCAAATGATAGAAAGCTGATGTAAGACTTTGTTTATAATGCTGTCTGGAATGGAGAAAGAATCCAGCATTGTTCCTGGGTATGTGCTGGGGTGCAAGTGGGAAAATCTGCCATAAGCTAACCCAAGGAGAGTCAGTGGAGAGCAAGTGAAGCTGAGCAGCAAACATACGAGGTAGACTCATTAGGAGTGGCAGCTGCTTCTGGCTCTAGGCCAGGTCTTCAGCTTCTCTTCTTCAGCAAAAAGGTGACAAATCAAATTCTCCTGCACTTGCATTGCATTGCAGATGTACACAAATCTGGTTGCGAGCTCTTACTCCACCTCACAGCTGCGGGATCTTGCAGTCTCAGGAATCACCTACCTACCAACGTAAGCTTTCTGGATCACAGTCAAGTTACCACTTAACTGCTAAGAGGGTTTGAGCTTTCTAAGCCACTTGCCTTAAAGCAGATCTTCCAGATCTTGAGTTGTGACTGTATCACACTTAAAAGCTTTTTCCAATTTGCCAATGTCCCTGATAAAACCTGTACACCTGCAAAGGATAAATCATCTAACAATGGTCTCTTGAGCACCAGGTCCAAAAGCAGCAACCCTTCTGGTCAATGCTGCTCTGCTTATATGGATCCTAAAAACTGCAATGTCATGTTAGACACTGCATGTCTGCTTAGGTTATTGTCACTACAGTTACCAGTAACTTTTTTGCATCCTTGTCTTCCAGGAAACATTCCTTCTCTCTACTCTCTGGGCCCTGAAATATGCCACTTGCATGAGAGTCACTTCTACAGAGATGGTTCAAAGGATTCCAGCTTGTTACACAACTTGATCCTGTTGCAGACATCTGATTTACGCCTCTGGAGGCTTCTGCAACTATCACAGGCTCCAACTGAAACAAACCCTGCCCTTGACAGTACTGAACAGCAAGACCCCCCCAGCAAGGTTCTCCTGGCAGTCTTGCACTGAGAAATCTTTGTTTAATTAAATTTAATTTAATTTATTGCTAATTAACTGAAACTTCTGATCATGGATTCAGCTGTTAAAAAGCAGACACTTAAGTAAACATCTTTCCTCCCTCTTCCGAAGGCTTACCTGACATCAAACACCTATTGCTCCCCTTCCTTAGCCTCAGCTTCCATTTTACCTCAGGTTACAGCCAGTCCCTCACAACTCCCCCCACAAGGCCGCAGGCAGTGCAGGACATTGAGGTCTCACATGTAATGGTTTCTTTCTGTCACTCTTTGCTTCCTCATTTTCTCTGCTGCTCTTTACTGCTTTCTAGTTTTCCTCAGCTGCACTTTGCTTCTTCAGGTTCTCCTGACACTTTTTTTTTCCTTGGCATTACTGTTCCACCGTGGATCACCCCTGGGCCATGCATGGGTCACGGTGCCTCAGGGGCGTCAGGACCTTCTTTGCCATGAAGGATCCACCATAGGGCACAACTCCATCCCTTCATGGCTGCTGGTTTATTTCCCAAACACATTTGATCTGGTTGCCATGCACCTCCCTGCCTGACACCTTGGCAAGTTTTTGGTGGGTGGTGGTTATTTCTCGGTGCCAGTTCTAGCCAAAACCAGCTCTGACCAGCCCAGGGCCTTCTTCCACACAAGCCCTGCTGCAGCCCACAGCAGACCTCCTCGCTCGTGCCCCTTACAGCTCCCATGGATGTTTTGCTGTGAAATCACTTGTCTGGACAGCAAGAGCTGCAAGGTGGCCCACAGGACCTCTGAGATATACCAGTGGCCTGAAACAAATGGAGGCCAGAGAAGCGTGAAGGCTAAAGGAGGAGACCAGGAGTCAGAGCATGACGGAGACTCACCACAAGCACAGCCACAACCAGGAACTATGTGAGAAAGGGACAACCTGGGATGAACATCCCTGCGACAGGGAGGGACGTTACCCATGTCCCCTCCAGCCACTGCCACAAGAGACGTGGACCTGGGAGCTGGAAAGTGGGACAGCGCAGTGATGTGTGGCTGAGCTCAAGGGTGCAGCTGGGCAGGCATGGAGGATGAATTACTGAAGGAAGGAGAAATCCCAGCCTTGATTAGAGCATTAACTCTCTGGCTGCCACAGACACCCTGTGCTGCTATTGGAAAGAAGCTAGATTAATCCACAAGCAGCTGGGAGGGCAACCAGCATGAGGTGTCCTGGCGAGACCGCAACCTCTTCATTTCCCTAACATGACAACATTCAACTGCTTGAGCCTCACTGCCTGGGTTCAGCTCCATCCACAGCCCGGCTGAAGTAGCCCAAACACAGGCACCATGCAGAAGGCAGTGCCCTTGCCAAAGGCAAGCTGTCCCAGCACACCAGTGTCCGCAGGCCTACCAGGCTTCTGTGGGACAGGACTCGTGGCACCTGTGGGAGTGACAGTACCTGCTTTCCAGGATGGCTTCTTCCACATGAGTGCTCTTCTCAACTGCAGGGGCCCCAAGGGAGGTCTGGCTCATGGCTGACAGAAATTTCAGCAGCAACTTGGTGCTCTCAGTCTTTCCAGCTCCACTTTCTCCACTGTTAAAGAAAAGACATACATTTCATTCACAAATTCAGGGCAGACCGAGCTAATGACCATCCCACCTGTGGCAGGGACACAATCTCCAGGAATATACACTTGGCATCTCCACTGGAGCAAGCAGGGTTCAAGCACAGGGTAGGGTAGGATGGTGTGGATATTTAGGCAGATGTCATTGCAAATAGAGCAGAAGGAGCAAGGCAAGTAATGCAGTAAGGGAATAGCCGGTTCTCTCATTTCTAACCTTATCAGAACACACTGGCTGTCATGACGCTTCCACAAGCAGCAGTAGCACTCGTTAGCAGTGGCAAAGATGTGGGGAGGCAGCTCACCCAGGCGGTGCTGTCTGTACAGGTCTATGGCATCCACACTGTACAGACCAGGGATGGGCTTGTAGGGATTGACTGATGCCAAGATGGAGCCAATGTTTGTCTAGGGGGGAGAAAACAAAACACAGCAAGGAAATAAAGCTCGTGGAAAAAAAACAACACAACAAACCCGGACCCTGAAATAACTCACGGTGAAGGGAGAAAGCCTAAATAAGGAAGTTGGGCTTCAGCAGAGAGCCCCTCAATTTGGCAAAGAATGTCAAACCCCAGGGTAGGGGCTGTATGACTGGGTATGGATGGTGGAGTTTTACAATGCAAAATACAATGTTCCAATGTCTGTTGTCTTTGCTAAATTAAGCTGACACAACTTAAAAACATGAAGCCATCTTCATACCCAGCTAAATCGCACTGTGCTTGAAACTGAGAAGCAGAGCCAGGACTGAAAGTGTCCAGAGATAACTTCAATGCCCCTGTCTGCAGTCTTATAGTGGAAGAGGCTTGGCAGGGTTCAAGCATCTCCTGAACAAAGAGGTGGGACCAGCAGACACGCACGCACACACATGTGTGAAGAGCCACTAAAGCGCATTGTTTTTTCCTGTGCTGAAAAATGCTGTTTGGAGCAGCTTAAATCATTTGGTAAGCCAAATAAAAATTGACAGCTGAAGATGAAGCTCAGGAATCAAGTCAAAACATTTCTACATTTTCTAAACATTTTATTTTGAAAATATTTAAGATCTCACAGTTCAAGAAAAGAGCTAGTAAGATTTAAAATAAAATACCCAAAGCCTAAAACTGAATTTTAAACATATTCTTTTGTGAAGTCGGAAGGAAATTAATTTTGCTTTTTGGGGCATGACTGTTTCGGTTCAGCCAGCCAGCTCAAATCCAGTTATTCTCAGAGCTGCAGTTCAGAGCAATGGTGACACCTCTCTCCTAACAATGCCTTTGTAATATGGTCAACATCCAGCTTAAATCTGCTGCTGGTGCAGTAGCCTCCTTCATAGAACATCATGGGCTGCTCTGTTCC
>NW_010183102.1:40155-47256 GCF_000695765.1 Mesitornis unicolor
TCCTAGCAGGGGTTACAGAGGAAACAGAGTGCTGCAGTAGGTGCCAAACTTTGTGGCCAGATACATTATCTAGAATTATTTCCAAACCATGAACTACGAGTCACCACACACATACAGAAGGATTTGCATGCATCCATCAGAGAAGCTGTACACAAAACACTTGGTGACAAGAAAGACGTGTAATTTCTCCATGCAGAATTAAATCTGGGGCATTACTGCATCCCAAGCTCTGAAGCCAGAAGCCAGACTACGATGCTGTAGTCACCAAAATATTAAGACTTATTTCTTAAAGCAGCAGTCACAGATCATCAGGGGTTGGGCTGAAAAATCACCTAGGCATTATTGATATGAACAAGCTAGCATGGAACAAGTTCTGAGGACCTTCCAACATGGACCTTTATGGACAGAAATGTAATTCACTGCTGATGAAAGCAATAAGCAAGCAGGTGATCTTTGGCATGAGAGGTGGGAGGAAATGGGAAAGCACTGCAAGAGAAAACATGGATCGGGAAAAAGCACTGTGCAACCAGTTAAACAACAGACATTGTGCAGAGACTGCAAGACAGAGATGTCCATCCTAACACTTCTCCCAGACCTTCACAGCATTTTTTCCTCTCAGATGTTTTATTTTGCATTTCCCACTCTAGTTTCAGCTCTCCCAAGGAACAGAGCTCTCGCTGCAGCCCTTTCCAGACTTTCTTCCACTACAGCCATCTCTTTCAAAGGTGTTTCTTGGAAACTTTTCCATCTCCCAGTTACAGTCTCCTCATCACCTGCAGTCCCTTATAGACAATTTCTATCCATAGCAGTAGCATCTGTGCATCAACCACGTACACACCAGCCACTCTATTAGCAAGGAGTGATTGTCTCCAGAGAACTCTGTAGACGCATGGCAAGTCTACTTCTCAAGACAACAGATCCTACTTGGGTGGTTAGGCATGGCAGAGCCAGGGACAGCACAAAACGTGTCAGTACAGCCTCTGGCTCATTTATACATCACTCACATTAAGTTGGGTCTACCTTTATTATGGGATACAGGAATTGCAGGATTTAAGGGGGAAGATGCATTTCTAAAAGCTGCAGGCTGTTGCTATACTCACATAATATCCCTGATCATTTCGGTAGAGCTTGAATATTATTTCTTAGAGAACAAAAGTTACTGCTGAGATTGTCAGTATTCCTGTAGCAAAATAATTATGGGCACCACAGCAGCCTAGAGATACTGCTACCTACATCCCCTGTCCAGAAAGGATCCCCTTTAGGAGCTCATGGAAGGATGCCTCAGACCTGCACTGCTCTTTGTCACAGCAGTCGTCCACGTCATATTCTCACTTTTCCATCCTCTTATGCATTATTTTTATTATTATTTATGTTTTTATTATTTTTAATACTAGTTACCAGTATTCCAGGCCACCCATTCCTTTGCTTTCCCGAAAATCTTGATATTTCTCACCTGTTTCAGATCTCTCTGATTCCTTCCAAATATTTTTGGCCCTGACTGACAGGCGTAACTCCTCTCAGTATAGCTTCATCTGCAACCTTAGCCTACAATGTTCTGTCTGCGGAGAGCACCGAGGATGAAGTTAAATGAGCACAAGCCCTGTAACATTCATGGCATTCACGGATCCCTGCAAGTCATTAGGTGGCACTACAGCTGACATTCTCTATTTCTGCTTAACTGAAAACTATATGCAGCTGGGCTACAGCGAAAGATAATAGCGATAAGGTAAATGCAATATTAATCTCTGCACTGCAGAAAAGCAAAACAGCACTTGGATGGTTTGGTGTCCTCCAGGTCAGTCCCACTCAAGGAGGGACTTGCAATCCTCCACTGAGGGGTTCTTCCCAGCACTAAGCATGTCAAGCCCCTTCGTAAATCTCAAAAAAAATTCAGATCTGAGGTGCACAGCTGAGATTCATGCACTATTAACACCTTTATACACGGATGGAGAAGGCACAGAACTAATGCTGAACAGAAGGAATGACAGATCATAGCTAGAGGAAAGGCTTAAGGAGATACACCTGCTGTGACACCATCACTGTGCTGGTGTTGTGGCATTTCTGGTGTAAAGCACAGGCTGAAAAGGGAGAGAATCCTGCCTCACATTTCAAAGCGGGAGGAATATACCCAAATGGGCAGAGCTGCATAAACACAGTACATGTCAAATATGGGCCAGAAGGAGCAGCAAGGGCAAGAGCTATTAAAAAAGTATGTGCACACGGGTACTGCCACAGGGTCACAGCCCTGTGTTGACAGACAACAGGCAAGGGGGTCCGCAGCAACAAAGAAGAGAATTTGCAGTCTCCTCAGCATGCCAGTACAGGAGATGGTTCAGAAATGGGGTCACTTTATTGATAATTTCCTGGAATACAGGTGCATGTGGTTTGGCTGCCTTGGTAACAGTTGCTATGCAACCAAGACAGAGATCTATATTTTTTTCTGTAATAATCTGAAAAACTCTGGGTTCGCATCACACGGACAAGCAGCAAGGTAACACAGTCTTTGTAATAAATCCTCCTTGTCCTCTCCAAGTCTCAGCAGAGCACGCTGCCACCACAGCCCTCCAGGGATGCCTCGGCCCAGGTGTGCTTTCCCCCCCAAGTCCCCTTCCTGACACTTGCCTCCTTCCTGAGGGCCTGAAAGGGAAATCAGGAGATGCTTTGAGTATTCGTCTGTGCAAGGAGAGCAGAGCAACTCAAAAAAGGCACAACTGCATGTAAAAGCAGAATCAGGCAACAGGTTTGGTTTCCTCGTTTCGTTGAGCAGTAGCTTTGTCTGTCCAGACCAGGAGGGATACTCAACAACAACCCTTATACACTGCACTTTGCAGTCTACTTGGCCATGTAAGCCTCTGAACAGCAATAATGGGGAATGTGAGAAACGTGGATGTCTGCTTGTAAAACACAGATGGCCATGGAGGATACAGAGCTGCACCATTACCACAAAAGCCAGGAGATGAACATTCACATTTTGGAATTTCCTTTATATAGGCAAAGAGGCCCCTTTGGTAGGGGTAGGATCTCACAGGGTTGATGGAACTCACAAGGCAGAAAAATCCTCCCTTTTTATCCACAGAAAACAATGCTAAAATCAGTATTTCACACGCAACATGGCATTAGCCAGAAGGGATGTGGCCCAGCTCGAACACTTACATAGATGTTACCCTGTTGGTAGCGCTGGTGCAGGTTCAGCAGCTTCATGCAGATCTCCCAGCATGGACATGTCTTCTACTCCATCAACACTGGTCTGGTGCATTGGCAAGACCTTTTCTCTGGAAAGGGAGGCCTTGGGGTACTGGAATACCTGTAAGAATGGGGAGAAGAACAAATAAGCGCACGACACCCGGGCACACGGTCTGATTTCCTTCCAGAAATAAGCCTTTACCACAGCTTTATACTTCAGCACTGGAAAAGGAAATGAATAAGCCACAAAACTGCTCCTTATTTTTATAGTCCTTCATCTTCTCCTGTTCCTACCTATTTGAGCTCTCTGGCCAGAAACCATACATCACACTTTCCTTCCTTTGCTACAGAGTCACACTCTCACCTTCACTACTGACAGGGACAGATCAGTGCAAGGTTACTTGACTTTAACTGAAGTGCCCTTAGTGTAGCAGGGGACCAGTCTCCAGGCGCACCAGGCCAGACAGGTATTGCTCACTGTGCTCATCACTGTAAAGAAGGGTGGCAGCTGCTTCCAAGAGACCAGGAACAGTTTTTCAGAAAAACACAGACGGGATTACTTCTCTGAGTGTGGGGAGGTTGAGGCAAAGCTTACTCGCATTCCAGGTTTGGCCCTGCACCAGAGCCAGAGTGGCTGGGAGAGGCTGCCTTGTCAATGGCAAAGAAAGGCAAAGCAGATGAGAAGCCAAATAAAGTGGGGACATCCTGTGTGCATGCCAGTGTGTGTGTATGCGATGCAGCTTTCGAAGTGTTTGTCCAGTGACAGCTATTAACTTCCACACCTGCTCTGGGAAGTGCCCTCTTTTCTCTCTACACAGTTGCACTCTTCTTGCCTCAATTGCTGCAACCTTATTTCTGCTGGAGCTTCCTCCTCCTCAATAACCCACACTTCAGCTATCGGGTCATGTACTTCACCCCCTTTCAACACAACTGAGATTACGTTACTGTTCCCCTCCACCATAGCCACGTCCCAGCCTTCCTTTCCTCCTTTCCTCCTCCTCAAGCACGATGCTGGCATTTCACAGAAGTTATTTCAGTTGCTTCCCACTCTTGGATTCAACCATGTGCCATCTCTCACCCAGCATCCCAAGCTGTGCTAGATGGTAAGACCCAAGCTAGACAGATGGAAGACTTCATACAGGCAACCTGAAGAAGCAAACTGGCCTGCGGTAACCCTTACAAAGAAACTTGGACTTTTCCTTCCCTTCTGGGGCTCTGGTATCTACCTCATGTCCATCCCTGCTTGTCAGCCCTCCCAGGTGCCCCCAGGAAACTGATGGATGCCACAGAGAATGAACCATTACTTATAGCATTGATCTAACCGAATGAACCATTACCTATAGCATTGATCTAACTGGCTTTTCCTGCCTGCTTTCTTGGAGTCCTCAGGCTGCCGTATCTGCTAGGGAGAGGCCATCCACGGAGCTGCAGGCTGCAGACAGAATGAGGTCACCCAGCCCCCTCCAGGGAGCCACCCTTGCCAGTCCCTCACAGGCAGCTCCCTGCTGCAGTGCGCTGCAGGTGCCCAGCGAGCACCCGCTGTCAGCTCTGTGCCTGCACCCTCGCCAGTGCAGGGAAGGAATAACCTGGCACAGGGTCCCTTTATAAGACCCCCTTGATGCCTGTAAAAGCAATCGAAGAAACAGTGCTGTTCCTGGAAGGAGCTCGGGAGGAGAAACAGGCTCATTTCACCAGGTGTGTTCACCCCAGGTCTGCCCAGTCACATGTAATGGGACAAGAACTTGGTCTCTTCCACTGGGAGACCATCCCATAGCCCAGTCTTCCTTCTGTCCAGGGGGCTTCAAAAATACTTAGTTCATGTTCATGAACAGCATAGAATGAAGCCCACTCCAGCACACAGGCTCCCTCCAGGCCTTTCTGGTCTTCCCTGCACCACTTCTGCATCTGAGTACCAGAAAAGTTTGACTCTGCCAGCAGCAGGACCCCCACTCTGCAAGCATGACCCCAAAAAACATCAATCTTTGCTTTCTTCAGAGCAAAAGCCTTAGACACATCCACAAAAGAACTGGGGGAGCAGAGAGAATGGGAAGAGGAGAGTACAAGCGGCGGATGCACTTACATGAACTGGGCTCTGTCGGGAGCAAAACCACTACAGCACTATAAACCATGAGGCAGCAAACCACCCTGGCTCTCTTTTCTCTGCTGACTTGGACAGATTTTGGAAGGGGACAAATCCAAAATGGTATGACGTGATACTTCCTTACATCTGCCTGGCACTTACTCATCTACCGCTGCATTGTCAGCACTTGTGGCCATTTGGGCCAGGAGAGAAACATCAAGAAAATGGCTAGGGAAAAAGCTGAGTGGACAAGTGTCCCAAAAGATACCAGGCAGTTGCCAGCACCTGTGCCAAGAGGCTGCTATGCCTGAAAAATAACTGTGTGATGGGTCAGAGCTTCTTTACTTGCTCTTGCAGACAACTCAGGAGAAAATGGAACCCTGAAGAGCAACAGGGGTCCCTAAATACGTGAGTAAAGGACTAGTAGGGATCAGATCATCACCTGTTAAACCCATCTTGAGCCGCCTGATTGGGGTTATTCAGCCATCCCTCAGAGAGGAGCATTGGCTCTGATACCCTCTGGACAGAAACACTGCATAGGTGAAATATACTCTCTGGAGGAGTGGACTGGTGCCACACCTTCACCCTTGCTAAGGCCAAGGTGTCACCTGTCTGTCCTTGAGGCTGGGGAGGTTCCCTAAATACCCTTGACATCTCTGCACCCCTAGTGGCTCACCCTTCCTCAGGCAGAGGCTGGGGCCTCCAGCCCCACTGAGATTTGGGAGGGGAGGTCTCTGTGCCCCTGGAAGGCACCTGTGGCATGAAGGAGAGGTTTCAGGCCTTCCCTGGCACTGGGAGAGAGTTGGCTTTTAATTTTAACTCTGCCCTCTAGGGTAGAGGCAAGTTTCCAGTCTCTGTATCACCAACAGGCTGCAGGGCTCATCCAAGGTCCTGGAGATAAACACGTTATTTTGTTCCCAAGACTGCATCAAAAAACTTTCCCTGAGAAGCTCTGAGCTCTGACACAAACATAACCCAGATATGGTGACCCTCCACTCTTAGAGCTTACAAGGTGCTGCACTGACCCAGGCCTGACAGACTCTTCTCCACCTCCAGCCATTTGCCAGGAGCAGCTGGAAGGACCATCCTCCCCATCATCCTGTTCCAGGTAAGGTAAGCCAGGCTGGCTTCAGCAGCTTGCATTACTGAGCCGAGTATGATGGCTGATTTTGCCTGAAGCAAGTGAGAACACAGACAAACTGATCTCTCAGCAGAGCTGCCTCTGGAATATCCCTTTTCCAACAAGCTGATACTTAAACAGAAAGTTATAGGTGCTAATAAGCAGATCTTTATTATTTGGGAAGAAAAAAACATTGTCTTTCAGTCTAACTACAATCAAGCCATCAAATACCACAGAGGCACCTCACAACACAGCCAAATATTCCTATTTTCTCCCCAGTGATAAACTGATTTCGTCTCAGAGTTAACCCACAGTCAGAATAAAAGGACCAGGACTCTCTCCAAGCCCCTGCAATGGTCAGGAATAAAGCAAAATCTGGCTGGCAGACAAGCCGAGAATTGCCAACCACATGAGGCTGAGTGGGGGAGAAATGATGCCTCCCCAACCTCAAGTCCATCCATTACTACAATCCCAAGCACGTGAGCAAAGCTCCCACTCAGCATCTAAGTTATGCTTATCCATCCAGCATTTGGCTGCTCTGTCGGGACTGTGGTTTCCAATCTTGCATTTTTTAAGTGTCGGCTCCTCCTTTCCTCCCTGGGAGACGCATTTCTGATGGCTGTGTTGCTTGAGGTGTTTTTAAGAAAGGGAAAACAAATAGCAAAAGCCCTGAAGCACGACTGGACTTCTTACCTCAGAGCTGCAAGAACTGCAGGAA